>NW_017098281.1:0-83887 GCF_001412225.1 Nicrophorus vespilloides | reverse complement strand
ATTTTGAAAATAAACATATCATTTTGTGCGGTTTATTCGTTTGTTATTTAGTTCCTCGATTAGTCCGGTTTCAAACAGTCCGTCGGATTACCAGTACTAAGCGAGGTATCGCTGTATATATTTTGAACAATATGCGTATACGGGCATTATCCTGTTAAAAAAGGGTAGAACTAGTTCTGAACATTATAAAATTTGCATTAACCGTTACGCTTGACTAAACAAAAAAAAAAGTAAGTAAGTCTTTAAAGTCAATACTGTTTTGTTTTTAACTGTAATCACCATTTAGCAGTTTCTTAACCTGTTTAACAAACTGTTCCTTTCAAGACACTGCAGCTTTTATAGTATAAATGCAACCAAAACTTAGCAAACAATTTACTTTGACAAGTGTAATAAACAGTTCAGAATGGTCAGAACCAGTTCAATTGAGTCCATTACATATAATTCGAGTTACGCACTTCTTTTTATCGACGGATGTAATGGATCGATGTAAGTAGTATTTTAGCTATATGCAACACGATTTATCACACTTTTTTTTTGTAGAATAAAACTTAAAAGTCATGATCGTTGTGAGTTATCATAATACATTTAAGTAAAAATAATATTTGTAAAACAATAGCTTAAATTTCATAGACTTGTATTCTAAATTAATTTACTCATTCATTCTATGTCTCATGATTTTGTTACTGGTTCAGTATATCAATTATTTAAATATGCAAGAAATCATATAACAAGATGAATTTGTATATCGAGTTAAGCAAAATCTGGAAGTAATGCATTTCTCATTATACCGAAATCGTGTTAAGAAATACCAAGAATAGGGTGTTAAATCGAATCCGTTTAAGCGAACATCTTAAGGGAATGCGTTAGGTATTACAATTATGCAAACGCGTAGTTAGCATTCCATAATACAAATTTACATACACCATATCTAGGGACAAAAGTTATGTCCACATGAACGATACAATATTGTGATAAATTCCGATAAAGAGTATATCAATACCTCACATAGTACGTGTGAAGAAACCTATATCCCGGACTGTCTGAAACCAATCGAGTAATTTAAAACTGCACAAAAATGGACTTGATAGTATAAAAGTAAAAAATAAGATAAATAATTTATTTTTGTTTTTCATAATTATAATTTAGTTTGTTTTGATATTTTCAAACTGGAAAGATCCAATCTGAAATATACGAGGTGTTGCTGTAATTTTTAGATAACTAAAGCTATAACTAGCTTTTATAGAATCGTTGGTATGTTTTCTCAATTCTGCCACCCAGTATACATTTGGATAATGTGCGAGTCATCTCGACGGAGATGCAATTGTGCATCCATTCAATATGGTTCGTTGGTATCATATGTTATTTTTGATACAGAAATTATAAATAAGAAGCGTTCCGGTGGCTTCGAAAGTAGAATATTTTTAACGGCGCGGCAAACCGTGATCGTCGCGTGAGACTTTAAACAATTGCTAAGGCCCGACAAAACAAACCATCGTCAATTGAAGGGCGACAGAGTTGGCCTCATTAAGAAGATGCAATACTGAGATAGTCCACACGAACCGGGATTGATCAAATTCAATCTGTAGGAGTACTTTATAAACGAATGTAATTGCTCGCTGCGGGGCGTACGTTTAAAGGAATTACTCCTAGACTTATTGTCGTAGATGCCCCAGCATTGAAATCACCTACTACGCCTTATATTCCGGGTTAAAAAACAAAATGTAAGAGGTTTTGAGGGTCTCTACGACGTTCAGTTGCGACGCCTCTTGTTGTTGTTGTTTGTTGTCGTTACCTTTTGGAGAGTGAATTGCCGCGCTCGTTGTTGTTGTCGAAGTTGAGGCATGAGCAGCAATCGTCGCAGCATTCATTGTGCCATCTTGTATCACCGTAGGTCGACATTCTTTCTTCAGGTAACTCCACTTCCACCACCTGTCATCTTCCTCGGAGTACGAGAACCGACGTCGGTGCAACACCACACCGGAGGGACGACACTAACACATTTCCCGTGGCCGGCTGCCCGCAGTGGATAAAGGTGAGGCCGAGTACCAAAGGAATTCCAGGTACCACCAGAGCGTCGGACCGGGGAGAGTTCAGTTCTTGAAAGATAGAAAGTAAGAGAAAAGGATAGACAGAGAGAAAGACGTGGAAGAAAAAGAGAGAGAGAGCGAGTTAGGTAGATAACAATGCGGTCGGTCGTAAGAAGAGGTGAAGGAGGAGGAGGAAGGCCGAAAAGAGAGACGCAGACTTGCACCGGACAACTGGGTGGACGCTGGATTCGTCGGACGAAAGAAACGGCTGCACTAAGCCTGGCCTGGCCCAACTGGCCACTACATCACTACTTTATACATTTATAACCGCGTGTCCGTTCACATGTGACAGAAAACTGCTCTCCCTCCACTTGAATATTTACATCCCGAAGTTGTAATACAACAGCTAGTCGCGAACCGAGAGGAGGACTCCTCGTTTTTACCGCGACCACGACCAGACGAAGAAAGTACCAATCCACCCACCTGTTCGGACGCACACCGCGGCATACGTCCTCCCTCCTCCGCCGGCACCCTCTTCGTAGGCACGTTGCTCATCCACGATGCACCTTCTTGCCGTTGTCATTACTGTACTCAAGCCAGGTACACGGGCAGACACTCTGCAACCCAGCAAACGTTCATGTTCTTCGAATACAATACGTTATTATATAAATGATGCGCCCAGAGATTCCGTTAGGTGAGAGGTTCATAACGTTTTTTTTTCTTCCAGGGATCTCTTGACCAATCAAATGGATATAGAAAACTATGGTTTTTTAAGGCTTACAAAAATTAGCTTTTTTTAAATAACAACACTCACAAATAATATTACTGAGCTTAATGGGGCCACACATTGCCAGTCGTTTAATTTTGGAAATTTATCTTCGAGGATACATTTCTGATAAAAAATCAAGCTTATTCCCTTCGAATATACACTTTAACTCTATGCTTGATTAACTCGATTTGTAAATTTGTTAAATGAAGTTAAGAATATTTTGAACAATTCATCATATTTTTACATATAATAGAATCTGGTAGAGAATTATTTAATTAATTCTGTGACTTCATTAGAATATTTTAAATATCTTTACGGTCACTATCAAACTCATTTAATAATGGGAAATGCATCGAATTACTTTATTTTAATAAAGATTTAATTTTATATCTTAATAACATTCTGTAATAAGCTTATTTTCACCTTCTTCTGATTGAATTCATTTAATTTCATTGTTATACTGTTACAAAACATAAATCTATAAGCCATTGATCAACGTAAAATTCACATATGTTATTGTTTTTATCATAAAAGTTCGACATAATCATAAAAATAGGTACTAGCACGAATCACAGCAAGAAAGTTCTAATTTCACATAATATATTATAACTGTTGTAAATTTACGTGAACGCTTTTTTTATTGAATGAATTCCAATATTCAAAATGTAGAAAGCTGAAAACTTTAATTGGGCCGCGGGTTGATAATTTTAAAAGTTTTCAAAATTTTTCAATTCACAAAACCCTTAATTTTTTTATTTTAATAAAATTTAAATAAAAATACTTAAATAGTTGCCTCAAGTTAATAATTTAAGTCTTTCCGACCAGAAATATTGTGCTCAATAGCCTATTGTATACGTATGTTTATATTGGCAATAAATTATAATTAGTACTAATTATATTATACTTAATTATTGTATCAAGTTACAATTGAGTGAAATTTAGATTTTGTTATTGATGAAAGCATTTATAACCCTTACATATTTTTACTAACAAATAGTAATAGTTCAATTCTTAAAGAGTCTTCATTATATAAAAAGCAATATAATTTACAACAATAAACTGCATATAATATTGGTCGGAAAATAGAATTAAACATATAATTTTAAAGAAATAATATCTACCCATTTTATTAAGTAATATTAGTACATAATAAATTACTTATTTCAAACATTTATTTCTTTTCGTGATTACGAAACAAATCTAATTTATTGTAATTTTTAATCAAATTCTAGACATCAAACTTTAATTTCCTCAGAAAATATATTAAAATCTTCTCACAATAATCCAATGTCGTGTTTGACAATAAACTGGAGGCCACATAATTACATAAATAGTTAACTTATTATATATAAAATATGAATTTTTTGTGAAGCGCTTCGAATATTTTCAATCGCTTTCATGTTAAGAATTTGACTAAGCGTACTGAAAAAAAATGAAATAAATAAATATTACCTTTCTTATCAGATAAAAACATGTAGAGCGTCGTCTATTTGCTTAAAATGTATATATTTTTAATTTGAAAAATGTCTATACTATATAAAGGCCTCAGGAGTATATGTCGCCCTTTGGCGAACTTTTTAATGCGGACCTTGCATTAATATCGACCCTTTTCATCAAAAATTACTAACGAACAAAATTTTTATTCAGATACTTTAATTAAAAAAATAAAATAAAATATTTTAGGCCATAGGTCTTTCCTATGGTCAATTGACTTTATATTTTATTTTTATTATTCTATTGAGTTTTTTTAAATTTTGTAATCTGTTGTTGCAATAAATATTATTATTATTATTAAAATATTCTGCAAAATATTGAATACAATAAATAACATACTATGTTTTCCTTAAAAATCTATTTTAAACAAATTTTATATAATTTATAAAAAAATATATATTTATTTTCTTTATATTTTTTTTAGTTATTGATAATTTCCAAAGTCTTCATATATTTTTTACATATTTTTCAAGTTACTTGATAAATAAATAATAAGAGAGATAAATCAAAGCCTGATGATTAATAAAATTCATAAATATTAGAATCTCATTGATTAAGATATAAAAATACTTAATTATTGATTTACTGATGATTGTGATGAAGATTTATGTCAGAATATTTGACAGATATTTCAAACACAAACATATCTCTCAGATATTTATTATATACGGCAATGGTTCCAAACGCATTGGCGACTATAATACAGTTTAATATCAGTCCTATCTATACACAATATTATATAAGGGTATAATATGATAATAACCCTTTCGTTCCTGAATATAACAACATTTTGACATGTTTCACTTAAAGTTCCTCTTATGACAATATAAGGTTTATTATAAAAAGTCTATTTCAAATAATAAAAGATATTTAAGATTATGGTTGTTGAGATTTAGATATTGTCGGGATTTAGAATGTAGCGATTTTGTTTGTCGGGATTTTGATTGTCATCTGAATGGCCTATGAAAATAGTTCAATTAGAATTTACATCATCATTTTTTGTTTCCATGAAAAAAATATTTTTTTTGGGATGGAGGAAGGGTGGTTGAATACATATGTAGTATTCATGCTCTTAAATTGTTTTTTTTAATCTAATATATAAATAATGTTTATTAACTGATTATTTATTTCAATGAAAATTTTATTTACTTTATAAGCGTGCTAGTGAAAACATCGACTGAAACCTACGGTAAAATGAAAATTATTAACCAACTTTATACTAATAACACAGTGGTGACGATGTTTACAGATGATTTACAAAGGAAATACTGCATATTTATTATCCAATATGGTTATCGACCTAAATATTTCTGCCAATTTTTATATAACTTGCATTATTATTTTCACATATACGTATACAGCAATGTTTCCCAACCTTTTTTGTGCCATGACCCACCTTTGTGTTTCTAAAATTCGTATGCCCCATATGCAACATATAAATAATTTGCCATATGGTTAAACTCTGGACGAGTCCATTTTCAAGTTGCTGTCCTTACAATAAAATTGCCTCGTGGCGTAGGCCTCATGTTGAGAAACACTGGTATACAGGATGTTGATCGAATTTAAACATTTTAATCAGTTGCATCTTTCCACCCACAAGCACATCACATTACAAGGGATATAGAAAGGATGTAAGATAGTTTTCAATTTAATAAACTAGAGATGATGGAATGAAAATGTGAAATGAAATTGGGATTAAAATATTTGTATACATGCTACGGAATTGTTGTTGGACTGTGCACGTATTACGGCTAATATTGATTTCTGTCGAGAGGAAAATGTAATGTTAATAGCTTCGTAGAATACATATGCAAAACAAATTTGTTTACATTTCATTTAAAACATTAATTTAAAAAGCACATAATTAATAACAAAACTTACATTTGTATATTCAGAAAAAAATCTTATGGTGAATAGCGCTGAGCTTGCTTAAAGTCCTCACAGTTTGAACAATTTTATCCTATAGCTATTATAGGATCTGTATTTATTAGATCAGAAATATCTAGTTTCAGTTAACTTACATATTTCGTACATAAATTTACGTAAGCTAAGATAATGTACAGATGGTGAAGTTCGATATAAATGTATAAATTAACATTTTCTTAGTATTTACTTGTCACAACATTCGCGTATACTTAGATTTGTTTTAGAAAATCATATTGTGTATTATACATGTACAGCCACTGACTGGTCCGATGTACATCGTTGTACGTACGTACGGATATTTGTACGTTAATTCGGATATACTGTCAAAAAAAAATATGTAATAATTATTAAACGTAAAAAAGTACAGCAAAACCTCACATATCACTGCTCAATATTATCCAGAAAACAGTTAAAAAAAATGTTAATGACAAAATAAAAATAAGTTCTTTATAAATATTATTCATACAATCAAGTCTCTTTTTGTGCGGTTTATTTTTTTATATATTTAGTTCCACGATTTGACCGGTTTTTAATAATCCGGAATATTGGTGAAACCGATTACCCGCACTAAAAGAGGTATTGCTGTATATGAGAATCGGTGTGCTTTATGATATTACGTTGCAGCGGAT
Organism: Nicrophorus vespilloides; assembly: GCF_001412225.1. NCBI lineage: Eukaryota > Metazoa > Arthropoda > Insecta > Coleoptera > Silphidae > Nicrophorus > Nicrophorus vespilloides. The sequence continues at coordinate 77,042 of NW_017098281.1, read as the reverse complement.
TCTGATTGATGCGTTTCGCGCATCATCAGGAGTGGGGATCCTGGAGGACTAAAACTCGCGAAGAGACAAACCGTCAGCTCAGACGAATACCAGCCAGTGCATAGAGTCTTTGGTGATCAAAGTGCGTCATAGTTGAAACATCTTCCATAACATCAAGATATTCCTTGATACACCTAAGTAAGTGTCAAAAACTTAGGTTTACCAACTTTCAAAAGTCATTAATTGTACTATTCCATCGCATCTTGTTTGAGCAATTTTTTTAGAGAGACTCTTGTAATTTTTCTGCTTTATTCAGAATAATAATTATCGCGATGGATGTCCGTAGACTTTCGAAGGACGAGATCATGTATGAACTAAAAGTGCGATTGATTAAGGTTTTCGAGTACAGCACAATCAATCAGTTACGCGGTCGACTTTCACCATTATTGATAGCGGATATTGATCATGCAATAAAACCTATAGTTTCATCCTCCTTCGATTGGGATAATGAATTATTAACTTGCAAAAATAAAATAGGCTTGTTACAAGATTTGATCGACTCGTTCGATGGTAATCGTTACTCGAACCATGCGAAGCACATCGAAACCAAATTAATTCATCTCAATGGTAGAATTGCTAGAGTACCTTCTGACTTCCTAGAGTTTAGTGCTATTGCGGCTAATTTCCGAGCGCGTCTTTTATATTTAGAAGAAGTGGCTGAAACCAAGTCAACAAAATGGGAAAACGTTAAATGCAATGAAGCAGATGAGAATGAATCTGATTGGCAATTTCCGGCAATAATTAAAAATAAGATGTTTGTGAGTAAGTGGGATATCAGTTTTTCGGGTAATTTAACAGAAATGGATGTCGATGATTTTTTGGAGAGAGTTGAGGAGTTACAAGTCATTAGCAACATCACTAGAAAAGATCTTTTATTGGTTTTACCACTTTTGTTAGTAGGAAAAGCTCTTCTTTGGTATAGACTTTATAAAAAGACCATTCCAGATTGGGATTCTTTCAAAACTAAATTAAGGCAGGAGTATCTACCAGTAGATTACGAATACGAATTAATTTGCAAAATCCAAGAACGTAAGCAAGGGTCCATGGAGTCTATATCCGAATATTTCTCGAGTATATTGAGACTTTACAAAAAATTGCCGAATCCGGCGTCCAATGAAGAGATTATGAAGATGATTATTCGCAATTTAAGACCTAATTACATACAAAGATTGGAGTACGACAAGATGAATACAGTAGAAGAACTTAGAGCGCGGTGCAATTATTTGGAGAAGAACTCTGCATTGGTTACAAAATGTAAAATGTCGAGAAACAATAATTTAAGATTTATGGCAAAAAATGTTTCATTGTTGACAACTCAACCATTAACAGCATTTTCAAAAAGTACTGATGTGTAAGTTTTCTTGTACATTCCGTCTCCCAAATAAAAGTTTTCCAAAAATATGTCAGTCCATTCAATTCCATTATACAACTTTATAATTAATAAAATTAAAAAAAAAACACTATTATAATATGTTAATTTGTTTTACAAAAATTTGTCTCTAAAAATTGAATTAATTTAACAATTAATCAATATTTAAATTTTATCATTTTATTTATATCTGGTCAATAAATTATTATTACTGATATATTTATTAATTGTTTAAAAAAATATAAATTATTTACTAGAATAAGAAAAAAACAATATTTGCATCCATAATATAAAGAACCAATTATAAAATGAAAGATAAACCTGGACAAGAGAAATAAGAAAAAATCTGATATTTTAACAAATACTATTATATTCATTTTCGATTTGTTCAAAAAAAAACTATAATATAATAAAAATGTATCATGTTAAACATTTTCCTGAAATTTAAAAATAATGGTAATATTTTTACGATCCTAAAAATGCTGGTCGTCTGTATTCTGTAGCGTTATTTTGTAGCATTTAAAATTTGCTTATGTTTATTGATATATAGAAGATAAATAATTTAAAATTTAATAAGATAATGGTATGTATAAATTGAAATATTTGAAATTGAAGATTAATTTGACATTTTAAATTATTACGATATTTACTCGTCGTAATGTTCCTAAAACAATTGCTTAATATGTATACTGCAATACTTCACATAGTCCGGATTTGATAAATCCTGATTCATTATAGTCCGGATTGAAAATTTCAATACAAACCAAAATTTAATTGAGGAAAATATCTTTTAAAAAATGACTACATACAATTATTTTTTTATACAAAAATGATCGATTTTTATCACTTTTTGTGAGGTTTTAAGTGAAACCTAAATATTCAATTTGTCCGCAATATTGTATTGTTTTACTTTTAATCTCTTAAGTAAATTTTCTTTCATGGTTAACGAATAAATTGACAATAAGAAAATAAATATATTTTCAAATATGATGTTTTACTGAAAGTATTGTAGTTTAAAATTGGCTTAAAAAAAATTGTTGAAATTTTTCTGTCTGATAATAAAAAATATTTTATATGTGTTTAGTCCGGTTTCAAATAGTCCGGGATATTGGGGGAACCAATTACCCGCACTATACGAGGTATTGCTATATACGTAAAATATATTTAATTGAATGAATTTTAGTTTACAGTCTGCTTAATAATATAAACAAATTTTAACTGGGAACGATAATACAATTTACTTTTATAAATAAAAATAAATTTTAAGTAATGAAAATTTGTTGTTTGACAATAAAATTTATTTTAAGAAAAATATATTAAATTCAAACTGTAGACCAGAGATCAGCAATCTACGGTTGTAGAGCCGCATGTGTCTCTATTGATAAGAAATGGTGGCTCTCACTGAGCTTGAGGTGAATAGCGAAAATGCATATGGCTCTTTGCTCCAAAAAGTTTGCCGACCCTTTCTTTAGACTAATATAGAATATACCAATAGTATTAAAAAAATGTATGTCTAAACCCGTTTAGAATTAGAAAAAATGTTATAGTGAAGTAAAAAATGTAAGCAGTTAATATTAATTATAAATTGATAAAATATCTATATAGTAGATGATAATTATAAATTGGTCAAAAATAGCAAAAAAATGCATTTATACATTGAAAACATATAAACATATCGATGTTTCAAATGTATATTAATTGATTATATAATATAAGCTCGCAATGGCACTATAAACTTAAAGCATTTACCATATTTTTATTTTCCTAATAAACATTTTGCGAATTAATTTAATTTCATTCAAAGGAGGATACAATTATTTTAAAAGTAAATATGAAACTTCATTTATTTTATTTATAACAAAACTGATTGATTTGTGTCACGAGTTCGGTACATTAATTTCAATAAACTATTGATAATAATTTGTCATAATTTGAAAACTGTGTAAACTCAAAGTTTTTGACATACTATTAAGAAGACATAAGGACAAATCGACTGAGAATGGTAACATCTTGAAAGGTAAAATTAAATTACTCATTTTTGTTTTATGATTTTTTTTATTGTTGGTTGAATTTTATAAGTAAAGATTGTTTTTATATAAATTGCATACTTATATGGTGTTAAAAGATTTTACATTTTTTTACTTCAATGAAATATGTATAATAATCAGAGAGACGAACCAAAATTAATTTCGTTCCGGTTTACGTTCTAAGTAAACGTTTATCGTTCCAATTTCGGTTCAGTTCTGGTTGAAATTAAAATCGGAAAAAATGCAATTTAAATTGATTAGTTAAAATTTAAAATATAAATTCCCTTCTTACTGCTTTTTTCAATTATAAAATTGAAAATACAAAAGAAATAAAAATTAATTAGTGATCAACACATGCACTTTGTAATATTTCTTCAGTCATGTTTACAGTAATATCCTTTTTAATAATTTTCATTTGAGTTTGTTCTAATGTTAGTTGCGCAAGACTTGTGCTTTCTTCTTCAAATTTTCTCTTTTTAGTCGGTGGTTGATTGGTGGTGATTGAGGCTTTATTTATATTTATGATTAAGCGTTTTCACTGAATTCGGTTCTTCAATTCAGCAATTTTTCGTTCCGGTAGCAGTTACGGTTCAGTTAAAAATTCCGGTTAATTTCGGTTCGACTCTCTGATAATAATTATTATAATTATTTACATATACAAATATCCCATAAGATTTCTTGAGCTATTCATATATATATTTACGTACAAAACAGTATATTACATTGAATTTTAGATTATCTATGCACATTTCTTAAAATTATAATGGAAATGAAGTAGGACATTGATTAAATATTTTTTTGGTAATATTATATGTTTTTGAAAATTATTTTAATATTTAACATCTAAAGAGACATATTTAGTTCACAGAACAGAAATAAATTGAACAGGTCAACACCACAATGATATCCCTTATTGTAGCATGTGTTTAGAAAGGGTGAAGTCAGAAATCTTACTTTGCACTGATTCTTGTCTTTTCAAGATTCAAAAATGCTTTATTATATTGTTAATACAGTTACAGTGGGGGTTGTTATAAGGGGGTGGCATATATGTGAGCTTGGGCTGATTTAGCCACAAACATTAATGGTGATGGTTTTACAATTATGGGGTTGACTTAAAGCTAAACAGAAGATCTTGTCTTTTGCAAATAGGTAGAATTTACTGAGATTAGAAGGCTCGATGCAGAACTTCGAATACAATGTGGCAATTATAACATATTTGTGATTTTAATTTGTTTGTTTAAAAGTTTGTTAGGATGATTTTTCAGTGCATTTTCAGATTGCCAAATTTTGGTGATCGCTTGGAGGGCCATGGATATTATCTATTATTTTATTTATAGCAATACCTCACATAGTCCGTACTCACAAACTAAATTTTAATTGAAAAAAATAGTTTCTATACAAAAATTAGTAAGTCTCCTTTTTGGTAATATTTTATTTAGTTCCTTGATTAGTCCGGTATCAAATAGTGGCGGAATTGATTACTCATACTATACGAGGTTTTGTTGTGTATGTGACATACTCGTCAATTATTTATAAAAATGCAAATCTATTTTATATTTTATATTTATTATTAATATTTGGGCCGTTTATTTTAACTTGGGTCTAGAAATTTAGGAATTTCTGGCCTCTCAAAAAAATTCTGACCTCTCAATGCCTATGAATATTCATTCCTTTACCAAATTCCTCTTTCCTGTACATGGGACAATTCGTGTCCCACCAACCCTTAAAGAGTTAAAAGTGGTGTAAATTATTTTTTTAATATGCAGATATCACACTAATTTAATCAAAAATTGTGTGATATTTCATTAAAAAAATGGATTTTCACCACTTTCAAAATAAACGATCAATTTAATATATCTATTTATTTCTTTTCATTATATTTAATTTAGCATTAATATTTAAATATTTAAATATATGTTGTTATAGTTAGAAGTAAGCGGAAATAAAATATTTAAAACTAATTTAATTTATTTTTTTTTCAAAAATTACCCTACTACTAATTTAACGATATACACAAATACATTTGTGTGGAGCCGAAATGATTATTTCTAATTCGAATTCAATGTTGACATTAGGAAACTAACATTCCTGGACGTTTGTATATAATTTTGTTTTTCAATTAAATCTAAATTCAAGATCCAAGAGCATGACACGTTACAATTTGCTTGTTGTCAGGCCTTTGTCAATAAGGTTGACAGCCAACATATTTGCATGCTAATCAAGACGTTTTTAAAGAAGTTTTTGGCAACCTCTTTTCTAGTTTTAAAGTCCATTATTAGTCCGGTTTCAAACAACTTCTTCTCCTGTACTGTCCAAAGTCCTGGTTTTGTCTCATCCCAATTGGAGATGTACCAGGGTGCACCTGCAATTGGAAAGATTGGATGTATTATTAAACTAAATACTACTAACATTACTAAATACAGCAATACCTCGCATAGTGAGGCTTTGATCAGTCTGGATTCAATATGGCCCGGTTTGAAAATTTCAAAATAAACTAAATTTAAACTGAGATTGCTATATTCATTTGCAATCTATTCGACAGAACTTTTAGCAAATCAGTTCGCTTTTAATATTAGGAACTTTCTGCCAGTATTTAGCAACCTCTTTCCCTCAATACAGTAAAGTTTCTTTTTCTGCAGTTTATTTTCTAGTTTTAAAGTCCATGATTAGTAGGGTTTCAAACAATCCGGTATATTAGCAGAAGCGATTATACGTACTATTTGAGGTAGTGCTGTACTTTAACATCTTGGATTATAAGAAACATCTAAAAGACAATAAGAATGTAATAAAGATGGTAAAATTTAAAAAAGTAATATTCAAATTTTTAGACAATAAAGGCCAATAAATACGTTTAAATAAATATAGATTCAGGAAAATAGAAGATAAAAATAGTATACGCATTTCATTTTTCAGGATGTAACGGAGATTAATCTTATTTGTTACCAAACTTCCGTCTGGAGGTTGTCAACCACTTGTACACCTTATTTTGATGAATTAGTATAAATGATTTGAGATGTCGCCACTAGGTAGCAGCGTGTGAAGCTGCTGCTGGTTAATTAATTGCTCACTAGGTGCAAGTTGAAGTTACTGCCACTACAAGACCAGTCTACCATGCCAACGTTAAAAAAACTATACAACCCAGTGGTATATAAATAAATAAATTAAATTTTAAATATGTTTTTATTTGCGAATACTCCTATATAATAATTAATAACTTCATCATAACTCTACATCCAGATAATGCTCAAAGATTATCCTGCTCATAGTTTACTCGTGTATATAATTTAAATGTATTTAGTAAATGATTAGTTACCTTTCCAGTTTTGTCCACATACTTTCCTCTCTTAAATGATCCTTGTTTACTTGTGTATCATTCATCGTAGCAATTTTCCATTTCTCGAAAAAAAGAAAATCAAGTAGATGAAATTTTCTCATTGGTAAATCATAGCCTCTTTTACTATCGCACACTTGGACGCCAGAATGATAAACCATACTGTTTACATACAACGTACATTAAATTAATTGTACTTAGACACACATAAATATATATATATATAAAGAATACAGACAAAAGATTTTAATACTCATAAAAAGTTTTAATATCAAAAAGTAAACATTTGAAACAGTTACCATCGGAACCGATTGATTACGAATTCAACCGATTACGAACGAAAAATCTTCTTCTATCCAACAATGCTAGTCTCTCATACCAACTGATTTATCGTAAAAACAATTGATTTATTGAAACCAATAGAACTTTTACCGCGAAACTCCGAATTTTCGAAGCCCTCAAAAATAGAACTTCTTTTACAGAATTATTGTTATTTCTTACATTAAATTTATGTCGGCCTTAAGTAGTATTTAAAAATTAATTATCGTTAACAAAATAAATATATATACAATCACTTAAAACGCAGTATATTGTCTATATTTGTTTATACAAGCGCTACAAAACGGTTTATTATAGATAATAATGTTGGAGAGAGAAGACAAAAAAAATGTAACACAAGCTCTGCCTTATTCAAGAATAGACCACGATCCAAAAATAATACCACTAGTCTGTAACCCAACGTGCGATCGTGTGCCTTTCTTTCCGTATTATTTTCCCTTCTAGTGCAATTATAAAAGGAAATAATTGAAATGCTTGAGGTAATTACATTCATGCAGTTTGCACGAGGTCTAACATAACTATTAGAAAACTAATTGATAATCGATAATATTATACACATTACACAGATAGAATCGATTTACAGTGTAAAGAAATAACTAAAGCAATAAATATTACATAAGGTTTGTTTATTTAAGACCAGATCAAGTACATCGAGGTCATATAGTGCAGAATAAACGAAAAACTACCACAATTAATAGAAGTATAATAACAATAGTTATTTTTTGCAGAAATATTCCTATAATAATCGCATTTATATTTACTTAATCCTGTTAATTAACTTTCACTTAAAATAACTTAATGTTTACAAATCATTTAATGTTCTGTTTCAAAAGCCAAAATAACTTCAATATCTTATTCGTCAATTTTACTATAATTTATTAGTTAAATTTTGAATTTTATTAGTAAAGTATTAATATGCAGTCTTCAACGATAAGAAAACTTTATTTAGCTACAGTTAAGTTTCTTACTTAATAGGTAAAAAAAGTAAGTTAATAAATAATAATTTGCTTCGGACAAGAATTCCTTTCATAATTGTTTATTAAATATAACTTTGAATGCAATTCACAGGTCAAAATGACTAATCTCGCATGCGCAATGTTTTGAAATAATAGCGGATGGGAAACCAAAACAAACCTCATTATTGGATATATTAGACATCTTCAACTCGTATATACCTGAAGATGATCAACACCTTACAAAGAAATAGAGAAATTATATGACATAATCATAAGATGTCACTAGTTGCATTTCAAAATGGCCGTAAACAAGCGTTACTATTTTAAATGAAAATTAGTTTTAAATGGAATAAAAATAAATATAAATTTGTTTTATGAATTGTTTACTGTATCTTTTCAATTATGTTGGGAATATAAAATCATTTAAATCGCTATATTTATGTAATGTACAAAAACCGCATGTTTCGTAATATTTATTTATTGCATGTGTTCATTATATTCACGAATATTATGTAAGAAACCTTTTTTTGCTGGATTGCTTGTATAAATCTTTTCCTAATAATCAAATTTTGAGTTGTTGAATCAATATCACTACGTATCGATTTAACTAAACAAAATAGCGTGTACTGTATTTAAATTTGTGTACACAGTTATCTTAAATTTGTTACAATAAAAATATTTACTATACAATCATATATTTTAAAAATATCCAATCTAACAGTGAATATGCATTATCTTTTTGTTAATAATATACAAGGTTGGGTCAGAAAGTTGAAGTTTCAACGAAAATCATTACACCTACTAAATGTATTTGAAGTTTGATCGATTTACATTTCCTATCATTAAAAGGGCTTATTTTGGCTCCAAAAAAATCGTTATAGAAAATTTCGATTTCATTATTATAAAATGTTAAAATATACCTTGAGATTTATATTAGACTTATGTATTACACATTTTAAATATTTTGTACAATGTTTTAAAACAAATCAGTACTTCTGTTAGTCAATAAAGATGGACATAGAAGAGTGCCACCTCTTATCTTTCCTTGAAACTATATAAATTCCCCAATATTTTGGTAAATCCTTACATAGCCTCAACTACGCGCAGTTAGTGAAACAACCCCAAGCGGCAAAGATACATAACATAAATATTCAAGAATAATAATAAACACAATTTACTGTAAAATCACATACAAAGGGCTATTGTCTGCTGTCTTTATTTATAAATTTCTATTTAGATGGAAGATACAAAGGTGGAGAACAAGACAAATGGCAAGAAGAAGAGGGAGGATAAGATCCGGAGGAGGGACACAAAGGCTCTTGAGAATATTTTGAAGTCCATAAATCATCTTGTTGAAGCTGAAAAATTCATTATATTAAAGGGTAAATATACTGACCTTTATGATGAGTATAGGACATTGCAAAATAGCTTAACTGCAACTGAGAAGAAGTACATTGTCCTCCAAAGAGAAAAGGACCAGTTACAGTCAGAGCACAGTAAATCTATCTTGGCAAGATCCAGGTTGGAAAATTTATGCCGAGAGTTTCAGAAACAAAACAAATTGATTAAGGTGATTGAGTTTATGGTTTCTATTATGAACATATTAATATTGTATATGTTTTTAGGAAGAGAATGTGGCTAAGATTCGAGAAGAGGAGTCAAGGAAGGAGGTTACACAGAAATTCCAAAATACTCTCACAGAGCTCTCTTCAGTGATGATGGAAAATAATGAAAAGAATATGAAGCTCCGTGATGATAACATTGACATGGCTAATAAGATAGCAACTCTCTGTCAACAATTCAGTAAGGGTGAAGAGGAATTGGCTAGAATGAGCAAACAGATGTCTCTGGAGAAGCAATTGTCTGAAGCAACAGTTGCCAAGGCCCAGTTTGAGTTGAAGGCTGAGAGAGAATTGTGGAATAAGGAAAGTGAAATTCTAAAGAAGAAGCTGCAAAAAAGCGAGGAAACATGCACGCATCTTCAGAGTAATATCAAGGACCTGGAGAGTCACTTGCAGGTGTACACTGGAAAATATGAGGAATTTGAAACAACCATCAGTAAAAGCAATCAGGTCTTTGATAATTGTAAGACAGAAATGACAAAGATGACCAAACAGAATAGTCTTCTCGAGAAGGAACTGAAACAATGGAAAGTGCGTTTCGAAAAGAAATGCAAGCTCGCTATGGATATGACCGCTTCAAAGAACGCACAGGAGATGGAATTTGGAAAAAAGACCGAACAGCTGCAGAAGTTATGTCGTCAATTGCAAGTGGACAGGACGGCGTATTTGAAATTACTCAAAGCTAACAACATTGAACCAAGTACTCAAGTTTACGTTGAACCTACACCACCACCTCCACATGAACCAACGCAGAAGGAGCAAAAGTTGGAACTGTTGAAAAACACTCTAAAAATTCTTCAGGGCCAATTTATTGGTAATTTTGATCTTTCTTCAATTGAAATAGTTTTATATACTTTATTTGTTAGCAGAATTAACCGGCGATCCGGCTGCTCAGGAGGCAGTTAAAGCAGCTGCTGAGACGGAACCCGTTCCCGTTCCCAAGGAAGAGGAAGAAAAGGAAGCTGTTCTCAATGGCGACAGTGTAAACGAATCAAAGAGCACTGAGTAGATACTTATTTTTTTTAATTTAATTTTGATGTACATGTTACAACGTCACAAAAATAAACTAACAATAATGATTTGAATATTTACTATTTTTTTTTTAATATTTTATATATCGGTTTATTTTCGAATTATAATGTTTATCAAAGTGATTGTGCTTCAATATAATCATTAAGTCAATTTGCAGTTAAACTAATTAACTTCGAATAAAGATAGTTTGATATACTATTAATTGTTAAGTAATCCATGAAATATTATCCTATTGAAGTTCATGCTGAAAATTCAAGTAAGTAATTTTAAAGTGGGAATGGGTTTGAAAATAAAATATAGAAATTATTTTTAATATTATAAACATATAATTTTAAACATATAATTTGAATGAAATAAAGCAAATATAAAAAGAAAATAACATATATATTATATATACTTATGAATAGACTTGTTTTGCTTTTCTTTTTCTGTTTGCAGTAAATATATAATTTTAAACACAAAAATAAACGTAAAGAGAATAAAAACCAAATAATTTAAATTATATAATTTTATATATATATAATGGGGGCAAATGTGGGTGATTATCCGATTAATATGATTTCTCCATGTCATGTTAAGCATTGTACTTTTGAGTTCCAGAAACATGTCTTTATAAACATCATTTCGGTATTCATATTTACAATTTATTTGGCGGGGAAATCATTCCATCGAATAATAATAATGAAGCCGAAAATAGGAGAAAACAAAAAAAAAGGCTAGTGAGAATCTTAAAATACTAGAAAATAAAAAAAATAGTAGTTGAGAATTTAAACTTCCACTTTGAAGGGTGATCCAGGGATATGATCATCGCCCCATTTGACGATGACAATATAGTCTCCTCTATCTCTGACCAAATAGTTCACGTTGTATTGATTGCGACCGGTGTGCTTAATGAAGACTTCTTCGCATGGTCCCTTAGGTCCATGTACTCCCACAAACAATATGTTGGATCCTAAGAGGAAAATAAATTAATCCATTTGCATTTCGTGATAGTATTTAGATACTTACCAGCATCATTGGCGGCTACAGTAAATTGATTTTGTTTACCCAAGTAGGCCTTCTTCAAGCCCATACCCTTCGATGAGACTTTAGATGCATCGCTCTTGAATTGTGGTAGTTTTGGTCCTGGTTGAATTGCCTGTCCAACTTTAGCAACAGTTTCAACGACGACCGAAGAAGTTTCCTGTGCACCAATATCAACGTGAGCAGCTTCTCCTGTTAAATATAAAACAAATGAATAAGTTTTGCAGAAAACGCGTTGCAATTCAAAATATTACCAGCGCTGTGCACTTTGAAAGGCGAGCCAACGATGTGATTGTTGTTGTATTTAATGCTGACATAGTAGTCGCCAGGAGCGAGTGGCGTGTAGCGCACCTTGTAACCCTCCTCGACTTCGGTACAATCCATAGATACCTTGCTTGGACCATCGATGGTAACAGCTAAAGTTCCAGCTCCAGCATTTACGGTATCAATGATGAAATCAGTTTTCGCACCTGCACAAAATTTTAAATAAATTTAAAATATTCAAAGGTAATTTCAGTACATACCAGTTTTGATGTCTCTAAGTCCGTTACCGGCGGCGTGAACAGCAGCTGGATCGGCGGTGTCTTTTCCAACCCTGATGCTGAATGGAGATCCAGGGATATGAACTCCGTTGAATTTCGCGTGGATCTTATGAATGCCATTTTCTCTTGGCATGAAACGCACGGAATACTCTTCAAGATCTATTAATTGGATGAAACAATCTTCCTCGTGTCCAGATGGGCCTATGATCTATCAGAGGGAAGGTATGTGTTAAATAGGAACAAGCTAAAATTAAGAATTAGCTTACCTTAGCGTCGAGGTCTCCCTTAGCTCCGTTTTTGCGAACGATAAATTGCGATGGTTTGTCAGCTTGTACACTACCTTCTGGGAATTGGGCAACTTCCAGGAGGTGAGCGTCACCGACGGCTGGCGAGATGTATACTTTGAATGGCGAGTCAGGCACATGTTCGTCGTTGAATTTCAGGCCGATACGGTATTCACCTTAGATAAGAGAAGAATGATTATTTGCGAATATTCAGAATGGATGGTGCGTTTTTTGTTACTAGAGTCAGCTGAATCTAGCGAGATCTGCTGGCTGGCTTTGAACATGCTAATATCTACTGAAGGAGGAAATTTATACCATGAATCAGAGATCCGCGGTGTAAATTTAGCATGCTCACCTTGAGGCACATTTTTAAATTTTTGTCATAACTGTTTTGAAGTGGTCAGGATTTGAAGTGGCGCTGGCCCGCGGCCAAACGAAGCTTCTCATCGCGAAGTGTTAATAAGACCCAATTTACGTGCAACATATTTTCGAGCTGAATTGATACCAAATATTTTCTGCATCCACAAATATCAGGTAAACCTTTTTGCCAGCCAACGAGCCAACCAGCAGATCTAATTATATTTTAATCGGAGCGCCACTTACCAGGCTCGGAGACTTTATAAGAAACGTCGCAGGAGCCATCTTTGCGGTCGCTGAAGTTAATTTCGGCCTTGCTGGGTCCTTCTACGGAGATGGCCAATTCACCTGTACCAGCTTCACGGGTCCATACATTGAATTCATTGATCTCTCCTTGCTCTCCTCTCTCCAAACCTGCACCACCAGCTTTCACCAAATGCGCACCGTGATCCCTCAATGGCCCAACGGTAAATTGGAATGGAGATCCTGTTATTATTTAAGAAAAGTATATGTTAAATGTAGTCTAAATATTAATGGCAAGAACTTATAACTTTGGTGATTGTTGGTGCCATATAAAACTCTATACCAATCGCCAAATAAAATAGAAATTAATAAATTACCAGGGATGTGGATTTCCTTGTATTTAACAGAAACGGTGTGGACTCCCAATTCCTTGGGTACAAAGTGAACGGCATATAAGCCATCTTGCACTTCGTTGATTACAGCGTCTTCAGTAACTCCTCCGGGAGATGTTACAGTAGCGCTCAAATCCAAAGATGTGATTCCAGGCATCTTGAAAGTGAGTTTACATTGACTTCCAACTTCGGTGATTGGTACAGCTTCGCGCTGCCTTTGAATCTTTTCTCTTTGACGATTGGTGCCTTCGCCGCTGACCTTTTTTTTAAGAAAGAAAAAATTAATATATGTAAAGTTTATTTAAAAACCTCTTGTATTACTTTAACAGTAAATGGAGATCCATCTACGTGATGATCCGCGAATTTAAGATTGACGATGTAGTAACCTGGTTCGGTGGGTTTGTAGGAGATGTTCAATGTACCATCTTCCTTGTCGGTGCATTGAATTTCAGCCTTGGAGGGTCCTTCGATGGAGAGTGACAAACCTCCAAAACCTAAATATACATATGTAATAATCGATGTAATTATATATTTGATTCTATATATCTAACCTGCGTTCCTTGTGTCTACGGTAAAGGTATTCTCTACGTGGGTCTTGCCTTCTTTGAGAGCAGCTCCGGACACTACAACCTTCTTAGCATCGCCAACTTCTCGTTCGCAGACATTGATTTTGAATGGAGAGTTAGTAATGTGCTTTCCTAGTTTCTTCACAGATACTACGTGCTCTCCGATTTCTCTTGGTGTAAACGAGATACCAATGTTACCAGTCGGTAAGCGCTTCAAGAAACAAGGCTCTTCTAAGCCGCTTGGTGCTTGGATGGAAGCGTTAAGAGAACGAATATCAGCGTCGGAGATTTTTCCAGGCAATGAGACTTCGCTGCAGGAGCCGACGGAAATTTGATTTCTCTTCCTTCCTTCTCCGGTGATCTTAGCATTGAATGGTGAACCCTTGATGTGCTTATCGCCAAAGCGGACAGAGATCTTGTATTCACCAGGAGCAGTTGGGAGGTATGAAACAGAGACGGTACCGTCCTTGTTATCATGGCAAGAAATCTCGGCTTTGCTAGGTCCCTCGACGGCCATGGACAGACCACCAGCACCAGCGCCTTTGGTGGAAATGGTGAAATTGCTGGGTTCTCCTGTAACGCCGTGAGTAAGTCCTGGCCCATAAGCGGTCACGTAACCAGAGCTGATGGAGTCAACGTGGAACTTGAAGGGCGATCCTTGGACATGCTCGCCATTGTACTTGACTGCAAGCTCGTGGAGGCCTTCTTCGCGTGGATCATATTTAATGCTCACCGTGCCATCGTGATTGTCTTCAATCAAAGGCTTATCAATGTTTCCGCTCGGCATTTTGATGTCGGCTGTGGGAAGAGAACAATTGAAATGGATTAGTTCAAAACTAATTTGAATCTACCTTTATGAGTATGGATGTAATATGAGGAGAGAAAAGATATCGGAGCGAAGTCGACACCGAATCCTTTTCCGCCGATTGGTACTGAAGGAACGTTAATATAAACTACTGGAGATCCTTTGCCGTCGTACTCAGAATGAGTTATGCACTTGTACTTATCCCAGTAATAGGTGGAGGTATCTAACCAAGTGGTCTTAGGCGGTTCAGGCGTCTTTAGCCAAGAAAACATTTTCTATTAGTGAAGCATATCTTTCTTCATGGATTGAATAAAGATTAAGTTCGATGAAGCAAAAATATTGAAAAATATCAGGGTAAAAGTAAAGTATTAACTTGAGCTTAGAAAGATATGCTTTGACGGTGGTTGCAGAGGTACTGAGCGCATAGAGGAGGAGTCGCGCGTGAGGATATCTTCAAGAGACTGACGTGGATTTACACGGATTTTGGAGGAGCGAAAAAAAATGTGTGTACGGCGAATATGGCGACAGCTGCAGCTAAGAAATATGTAAAGTAGGTAATATTTGACATCTAAAAATATCAGGGATATGTTTTTCGTATAAAAATTTCGTTACGCCGCAATTCGGATTTTTTATTGGACTTGAATGAACCGCCCCCGCGATGGCGCCGTCCTGGACTCCGTATTCCAAAGAGGAGGAGGAGTAGGAGGAGGAGGCAAAGACAGCTCTACCACATAAATAACCATTTTTTTTTGTGCTGTTCCATCATGCTCCAAATATTTACACCGAGAATGTATCTTTCGGCGGAACTTTCGATTCCTGAATTCGAACACTCTCCATAAGACATATCCAAGCAGAAATAGCTGGGCGTATTGGATGGCTAGTACCAGTAATTTTAGATATGCCCGTAAATTATACGGGACTTAAGCTCTTCTTCATAAACATCACGGAAAGTGCAAGGCGAACGGACTCTAGATGCGATGACTACAAACAATTTTAATTGGACGAGGAAAAAATGTAAACGTCTAAAC
The DNA here is from genome assembly GCF_001412225.1 of Nicrophorus vespilloides. NCBI lineage: Eukaryota > Metazoa > Arthropoda > Insecta > Coleoptera > Silphidae > Nicrophorus > Nicrophorus vespilloides. The sequence goes on along the minus strand of NW_017098281.1, from coordinate 61,087 downwards.
GATCCAAAACAAACAAGCGCTGTGGACAATCCATCAACACAAATACTAAAGTCGTTGTACTTTTTGTTATCATCACCCACCAATTGACTGTTGATATTTCTAAGAATATATTCCACTTAAAGTACAACTGCTTATTATTACTACACAATTCTCTAAAGTGCTTTGGTTTCTATTGAACTTTAAAAAACAAACAGTATATTTTTAAGTATTTTAGTTTCCTTTTGTATTATTATTATTACCAAATATCTCAAAGCTTCCTAAAGTTAAGCAACATGTGTTTTAGGTACTATGTGAATGGATGATCAGTATAATAAGCCAAATAGTAAATTAAGACAATCATCAAAATCTATAATACAATATAAAATTGTTTACGTTAGAGAATATTTTCTTGTTGGTTATATAAATAAACACTGCTCATAAAGTATGAAGCAAATCTGAAAATATATTGCTTACTCTCATATCTATTACTTTTTTTGTCACTTCGATGTTGTTTTTCTTTTTTCGCGCAAAATGTGTCAGGGCTCAGGTATTTCTAAGACTCTCTGCAAAAACAACATTCGAAGTAGATTTCTCAACTGAGGATGCCGTTCCAAATCTATGATGCGTTCGGAGGCATGTAAATAAAAAAATGTAAACAAAGTTGTAAAATAAAAATGTGCGCGGGTGGAAAATGAGGAGTACCGTGCACATAATTGATGGTTTCCATTGATATTTTTAACCGTTCATATAAACATGTTTCTTTCGGCCGTCGTCCTTCGCTATACGAAAAAGTATAGTGATTGTGACAAATAGACTTACCAACTACTAAACCTCCAGTGGTAGGTAATGGGATGTTGTCTAAATGGACAGAGCGATATGCCTGCTTGGTGGTAGAAGATTGGGTAGTCGACGATGTTGTGGTTGTTTTCTTAATGCAGTCGGTCTGCTCAGTAGTTTTGGTAGTTTCTTCAGCCTGAAATCAGAGAACATCATTGTACATGGTGCATATGCAAATTACGCAACAAAGTAATTAATTTAAGCGGTATTCCGTAGTTCTTTACATTTGCAATCCTGGCAGGCTCTACCAAAATAGTAGCACCCTAGTAGTGTCCAAGCTTGAGCAATACTCAACAGGTGCAACGCGACGACGCCTTCCAAGACAGCCGCCTGTTCCGCAGAAATGAATACTCAAGCATACCTAATAAATGCCATCAATTAAAACCGAAACGATTTACGCCAAACTTTCTGCCAAAACGATCGGCTTTCGCTCGATCTTAATAGCTCATTAATATGCTCAATTTGCTCTCACCTTTCAGCAAAGGCCAAACACCAATTTACGATCTTTCAGAACATCTAAAAATAGTGTCTGCAGCTATACCTTTACCGAGTGTCCACCCAACGTCACTCTTCATGGGGGGACACTGATAGAAGCACACCTCTGAAAATCGGGCTTTTGTTGACGCAATTTGCATTTATTCTTAAACTCACAGGTCCGCCTCCGGTCTTAATGCCAACAAACGTGTTTATTTCTTTTGATTAACACAAATAATGCATTGTTGCAAATATTATGGCACTGAAAACCGACAAATCGTAAATATTGCTTTTGGCTCTTTGCACACATAAATACATAAATTCATACATATTCAAAAAATATTTATAAAATAATTTCATTTTCATTCTTGTAACTTTCATGTGATATATTTGATTAAACTATTTCTTATTAAATAATAAATATCAATTTTTCTTAAAAACTAATACAATTATTGTTCTTGAGAAATTACTCTTTCCTTCACGAAATATAATATTAAAATGAAACTAAATATTCCTCTTCGCTTATTTTTTTTATTGGCATCGACAACATTTACTTTATTTGTTAAAATTTGTTTAATTGAAATTAAATATTAATCTTTGATATATTTTTAATTCAATTTACAAATTTCTTGGTTCATGGATTAAATTAAAAATATCTAATTTTATTAAATGGATGTAACTTATATAGAAATAATATGAATTGCTTTTATATATTGAATAACAATGATGGAATAATACCTAATACTGATTCATATACAATGGTAGAAATATATTTGTTGATCATTCCAAAAAAGAACGAGATATATTTCGAAAATTATGAAAAATTGTGAATTATATGAATTACTTGTAGCTTAAATAAAAGTAAATCTGAATTTCATATTATTTTAAGCTATTAAAGAAAATTTATAATAAAAGTTAGTTTATATAAAATAGTTTTAAATTGAAAAAAAGCTGGAATCGAAAAAATAAAGCGAGTTAAAATGTCGGGCCAGTGTATGATCTGTATTTCCAAAAATCGTAACAGCAAATCGAATTTGTTAGCGAATTTGAAGTCACGCACTTGCTTTGCAGGACATACCTATTCAACTGTGATTAACAAACTATTCTTTTTTTTCGTGCGACAGCACCGGTTAAGAGCCGAAAGACTAACTGAAAGACAATCGAATTTAATACTCTTTGCAAACAGAGCGTCCCTCCCGCCTCCTCCCGATTTGCTGAGTGGGTGCCCCTAACTACAAAGCGGAAAAGCGTCGCGACGTCACTCGATCAGTCCGGATATTTCGGGTTTCCATCAAGAAATCGACGCGGCCGCCTCCGCAGAATGCCAAAAGCAATCCAATAAAAAATTACGAAATAATTGCATGTCTGATTATGCACGCACATGCAAGGGGTTTATAATTAGATGTGCAATGTTTGTAATTAATATCGAAGAAGAGGGAAACGTTTCGGGGGCGGTCACGTATTCCGTCTGGTCCGAGGTGGGAGTCCTCCCAGTCCAGATTCACAAAATTAGATCTTCTATAACTGTCTCTTTCTTTGAGAATTTATATTAAAATATCATCTGCCACGGACCGTGGCAAGAGATTACGATCGCAGACCTAATCGAAAGAACCAGAAAGACCACTCGAGGATCGTAGAACCAATTAACACCTGGGCATCTAAATTTAATGATCTCATGTAATTTTAGTTGTCGAGAGAGAAGAACATACTTTTATGTATATGTGTGCATACTAAAAAGTTAGCGAAGACTTTTTGGTACGCAATCCACGACAGGTGCAACCACGATATCTCGTAATTGTTTTGCCAATTTTTTTCTCGGACCATACCATACATATATTTTTTTCATTATTTTAAAAATACTCGAAATTGTGTAATAACTCGTGGTCATGTCTTCTTCGAATGTGTGTTTTTTTGGACTCTGTAATGCGATATATCGATTGATCCAAATAGAAAGAAAAGAAAAAACAAACAAAACACGATTCAAATGCAAGGTAGATGCCAAGGTTTCACAAAATATAATAAACAAAGCACTTTTCAAACAACTTCTAAAATTGTAACTTTAAATTTCTTATAGCATATATCAATTAATCCAAGTAATAAAATGCAAAACTTGGAAACAAAATATTATTATTATATATTTTCAAAACAAATTTATAATATGTTTTTATTGTAATCTTCTAAACTGTCAACAGGTGATTAATTTAATTTAGCTTCGCGCGTTGGAATAAAAGGATTACTTAATTTCATTCATTTGTTTGTTTTCGCTTATAATGAACGTGTTTTGACAACAATAAATCAACGGTTTAGCCCGTTTCCATTGTGTCTGAGGATTTTATAGTTGCGTATAAATTCATGGCAATTTATTAAGTGGTTATTCGGTGTTATGCGAACGCCTGCACTTTAGCTGGTGCCGGTTAAATTTAGACCCGGTGTAAAAATACCGAAAAAGTAGAAGCACATTAATACTCCAATTACGAAAGTAATCTCAACAAGGTTTTTTTTACCAATTCGAATTCACTTTATATTGCGCGATACTTGTTATGATATGTGTGATTCTCGAGAAATATCATCAAATCTACGACTCTGAAAGTATATGCATATAAAATTATATAGTATTCTTAGTTATAATAATATATAAAATAATTTAAAAAAATAGTTAAGAAATTTTGATATTTTCTTTGATATTCGCAAATAAGAATCCGAGATGGATGGAGACGAAAGCTGTATTAATAAACTAAGCGGGCCACATGTTTCCCAGAATTTATATTCCACGGGGGCGCATAATAAAAGAATATTTATATATGTGGTCTTTTTTGATTTCGCATTTATTCTCCTCTCTTTCCGGAACATATGTATTTTAGTGATCTTCTATATTTAATCTGTCCTAAATATCGATCACATCCGCCAAATTCCAGAGCAATTTCATGAAGACCAGCACTGGTAGCTGCGTTGGATGTACGTAAGAAGTGCTGTCCACCTGCCGCTAGCATATCTTGATGCTTCTGCACCATACGCAAGGTCCCCAATTTAAAGTCAACGATCTCCAAAGCACTTATAAAATGAGACTGTACTACTATTTAGATACAAGATTGTAACTGAATGTTTGTATTCCAATACGATATTACCTACCTCTCGTGGAAAAAAAATTATGTAACATAAGAAGTTTAAAGTGGTTATGATATATTATGATAACTTTGAAAACGTTTAAGTGGCAGATAACAGAAATTTTGTCACTTGACATATTACTACAATACAACACAAGATACATTTAGACAGTAATTCTATGTAGAGTTTTATGTAATAGGACAAGTAAAACTATGCTTGAACATAAAGTAGTCCTGACAATGTATCAGTTAGTTGTACACAAAAATAGTAGAAGAAGGCTTAAGTGGTAACTAACAATTCGTTTTTGTTGTATTGAAGTGATAGTGACGATTGCTGAAGTGGAAGTGAAATGTGTGATGAGAGGCATTCAGATGGGTCAGATCTTTTCGAGATGTCGCAATCATGAAATGCGGTCCGTGGACGTGTGTTTACTTTGGAAAATGATATTCGTCCGCGTGACACATATATGTTTATGATAAATTTCTTTTTTTTTTTGCATTTTATTGCCCGACGTCTAAATATAAAATCCCTCTGGCACATTTCAAACCCAAATCCACGTCCGCTTCTCGGATTCGCTCTCCCATCCTGAATTATCAATCACATGCCCATCCGGAGGATACCGAAAATATCGCGTGATTCACGAGCTGTGACATGCGAATATTTCCATGCGGAGCAGCAAAACAAACATTTACGAACTTCGCGATACTACAATGAGGAAGAATAATAAACACGTTCGAAAGTTATTGATTCGTAAATATTTACTTTACGCGTCTAAGCTGCAACTCCTTCCGAAAGAGAAGTCGCAATAAATCTTGAGTTATTTTAGATATTGCTCTTCGGAGAGAGAGAGAGAAATGTTCAAATCTACATCCACACGATATTATCGAAATCTGATGATATTGCTTTCAGCAAATTCCAACAATCTGCGTATTTCCAATAATTCCTGTTATATTCAAAGCCTTAAAAACATGTTCCACTATTTTCTAATACGTCTTTAGAATGTTTTCTTCACTTGTAGTTAAATTTAGTTCCGAGCATTTTGGCATCCGCTTATACACATTTTCGTGTAAAATCTGTTTTCACGACGTTTCCAATATGCTCGCATCGTTAATAAAATTTAATTAATATACACGCTTTTTGCAAAGCGACTTTTATAAAAATAAACATCGAGATTTCTTTCTAGCATTTCCAGATGTTTCTTTGTCTTGATTTTTCGTACGATTATTACTATTTTTATAGAACTTGGCAAGCGCCTTCTGTCTTACTGAAGAAGGCATTGTGGATAATAGTTTCAAATGTTGATTAACAAAGGTAGATTATGAGGAGAAAACGACCTTTGTAAATCGTCCGGAAAGTTATTTACTAATAAACTTGTTGGCACTTTTCGATTGGACGATTACTTTAATTTGGCTGGCGTTTGAAGTTTACACGTGTTACGTTATCGACTCTTGGCATGATCAGGTCCATTGAATATATTCGATATTAATGAAATATTATTTTTGGCAGACTCACCGTGAATGTGTAGAAGCCACCGGGAACAGTCTGACCGCCGAATTTCAAATTGATTGTGTATTCTCCAGCGTCCTGAACGTTGTACAAGATGGTAAAGGTTCCATCACCATTGTCGAATATATTGATGTCCAAATCACTAAATTTAGAAAAGACCAGTTAACACCATATACAATTACAAATCAGTATTTCTAACCTTCCGGAAGTTGAGCGGATTTTGCACGTAACTGCACCTATACCCGCATTTTCCGTGTTTACTGTGATACGGTATTCCTCTCCGCTGCTCAAATTCCTCTGCACTCCCTCGGTGATCTTACATTTTTCAGCCTAAGAAAAAAAATACAAATTCATTCATGATTTCAATATTCATTTCATAATACTCACATCTCCAGTTGCGTAAGCTTGAAGAATATAAGGTGTTCCAGGGACTTCTTGTCCAGCATATTGCACTTCGACCTTGTATCGTCCACAATCGTCTGGAACGAAGGTTGCGTTGTATGTTCCATCACCGTTGTCGGTTAATTTTAATGGTCTGACGCTTCCATCTGGTCCCTAGAGAATTTGAAAATGTAATGAAGAACTACTTATCGTATAACAATAACTCACTTTAACAGTAACATCCAAGTCACCATATCCAGCCTCATTTGTATCGATTTTAAAGGTAGCTGGCAAAGATGCAGGGAAGCTCTCGCTTGCGCTGACTTTAATTTTGTCTGGCTCTGCGTAAGGACGAACCTTCATGTTGAATGGGCTGTTTGGAATATCCTTGTTGTTGTAAGTAATCTGGGCTTGAAGCTTAGCTCCATCGCCTGGTGGAATGTAGCTAACTCTGTAAGTGCCGTCTCCGTTGTCAATAACTTCTGGTTTCTTAGGAAGCGGACCTTGGTCAGAGATTATGTTAACGGCTAATGGAGCGCGCAGAGTCTTCGAAGCGTCAATAGTGAATTCAGTTGGTACACCGGCACGGCATTTCGATGGTTCTAGACCTGGTCCGTAGGCTTTCACCAAACTGGCGTCGATGCTCTTCTCGACCATAACTTTAAACGGTGATCCAGGAATATGCTGTTCAGCAAACTTAATGGTCACGTCATATTCACCTTCCTCAGAAGGAATGTATTTTACGGAGCAAGAACCGTCACGGTTATCTTTGCATGTCATCTTTGCTTCGGATGGTCCTTCGATGGCAAGGCCTAAACCTCCAGTACCAGCTCCCTTTGTCTCAACGGTGAATTCGTTCGCCTTATTTACGAAGCCTTGTTTCAATCCGGGCCCGTAAGCTCTGACCTTTTTGGCATCACATCCTCGTCTCACATTTACTACGAACGGTGATCCTGGCACTGGCATGTTGTCATAGAAGATGTCAATAGTATGTCTGCCTTCTTCGAAAGGAGTGTAGCTAACTTTGTATGTTCCATCCAGTTGTGGTGTAACCTTCTTCTTGGTTTGTGCTCCCGAAGGGCTTGTGATGGTGCAAGTTACTTTACCATCATCAGTTTCACCAGGTCTCCCCAAAGCCCTAGTGTCGACAAGAAAATCAGTCGGAGAATCGGCAAAAACACCTGTGGAAATGAAACACGTATAAGAATTCATTGTAAATTATTGGTATTATAAACACCATGCGATTAAGTAAAGCGCTGCAGTTATCAATGTTCTGTAAAAATATAGTTTGATGGCCAAATGCGAACAACACAAAACAACACACACATTTTACCATGTAATTGAACTCCGCAACCAGAAACTTTTATTTTATGCATATCAATTTCTGGTACAATTATAGCTTGATAAGGACTACCCGGTATATGGCATTCATTAAATGTTATATTTATTCCATAATCTCCAATTTCTGTTGGTAGATACGCAACTGAGCAAGTGCCATCGCCATTGTCTCGACAATTGATTGCAGCTTCGCAGGGGCCTTCCACGGTAACACCAAGACCACCCTGGCCGGCACCACGTGTATCGATCATGAATTCGGCTGGCTTATTCACAACTCCTCTATGGAGACCTGGCCCAGACGCTTTTACCTTCAAAGGGTCGCTTCCTGTTAGACATGTAATCTTATAAGGTCTCTGCGAGATCGGCTCTCCGCCGAAAGAAATGCCCAATAAGTACTCTCCTAATTGAGTAGGTGTAAAGTTCACCAGGTAACCCTCGTGTGTTGGAATTACATGCGCCTTCACTTTACTGCCTGATGGAGTAGTGATAGATATGGAAAATTCCGCTTTACCAGCACCTTGCGTGATGACTCTAAACTGTTGTAAGCTGTTCACCGGGGCCGCTAAATATATGAAAATTTGGTGTGAAGATTTGGGGCGATACATGACAAAACACACTCTGACTGGATGATTGATAGATAACTTTTTAAGGGATTTTTAAACAATACTCACTTGGTTCAAGGCCATCAACTTTGATCTTCGATATGTCGACGTTAGGAACAACTGCGAACTTCACTGGAGTACTTGCTACCTTTTCACCACTGTAGTGGAGGGTCATAGAATGGTTACCAGCAGATGGAGGTTCGTAGTCAACAGTGTATGTACCATCTTCATTATCAGTAAGTTGTACTGGAATTTGTTGTTTGGTATCTTCGTTTATTAGCAAAACTTCGACATCACCTTCACCAGCTTCCCTGAAGTTATGAAGACATGTAAGAATTTTGTTAAATAATAAAAGGGAATGAAATACCTAGCATCGATATTGAAATGAGTCCTTGTGTTTGCTTTGACTCCGTTTTCAAGACCGGGTCCAAAACATTGAACTTTCCCACTATCGACTGGTTCAGTGACATGGACTCTATAAGGCGAATTCTTCGTAGATACTCCGCCGTAGTTTACTTGAACAGTATGTTTGTTTCCACTGATTGGAGTATATACTCCTTCGATAGTTCCATCTGGTTTTTGAATGAGTTGAACGTCCAAGCTGTTTGAATTTCCATCAACAACTTTGACATCGACTGGCGCTGATCCAGCAGCCCTTGGGTCAATAGTAAATTTAGCCGGGACATTCTTTTGAATGCCCTTAGGTTCTATACCAGGTCCATACACTTCTACTTTGTCGGGATAATAATCTGTCATGGGTAATATCTGAGAAATGTAAGGACTTTTTGGAATGTCTTCGTCGTTGCAGAGAATGTGCACTGCATATTCGCCGGGAGCGGTCGGGTAGTATTTAACGTCTGCAGATCCATCTCCGTTGTCGAAGCATTCAATCTTTGCTTGTGACGGCCCTTGGATGCTGAAGCCCAATGCTCCAGTTTCACCGTTAGTTTCAACAACGAATAAGGATGGATAACCGACCACACCGCCGGTCAAACCAGGCCCATAAGCTCTGATCATCGTTTCCTTATAAGGACCTACGTTTACTTCAAAAGGTGACCTATAAATATCCTGACCGGCGAACGTCACCATAACCACATATCTTCCTTCCTTGCTCGGCTGGTAAACGGCGTTGTAATTGTAACCATCTACTTTCTCTATTTTACAAGGCACCTTGACTCCTCCCGGTCCAATAACATTAACATCGATTTGTCCTTCTCCAGCGCCTTCTGTGTTAATTTTGAAATCGGCATCATCTCCGACACGGACCCCCTTCGCCTGCAGTCCTCTACCGCTGGCCTTAACTTTCTTGGCATTTGAGACCGGCGTCACTCTCACTCCGAAGGGACTATTTGGAATGCTTCTTCCGGCGAAGAAAATGTTCACGGAATGTAAGCCGATCGTAGACGCCAGATACTCACACCTCCAAACATCAGGTGACGTTTGGCGGACTTTCACAGGAATCGCATCGTTTTTACCATTGGGATCCAAGATCACCACCTCTGGGACTCCTTTACCAGCATCTAAAGGAGATAATACAAATTAATTTAATGTCTATTTAAAAGTAACCACAAGTCAACAAACCTTTAGTGAAGATATCGAAATATGTGCCTCTTGCTACGAAAACACCATCCGCCAGCAGACCAGGTCCGGATGCTGTGACCTTAGTCGAGTCTCCTGCATGACCTTCTACTTGGACATAGTAAGGGCTCTTAACGACCTCACGACCGGCGAATTTAACAGTGATCTTGTGTTTTCCTTCTGCGGATGGAGTGTAAGCCACGGAATAGGTCAAATTCCTGTCGTTGTTAAATCTGACATCAACAGGTTCAGACTTTCCACTGGGATTCTCGACGGTGACGGTAACTGGGCCGCGACCGGCGGAGAAGGTTTCTACAGTGAAATTAGCCGGAGCTCCGACAACCGGTCCAGTTGGTTCGATTCCTGGACCGTAAACTCTGACTCTAAAACATGCAAAGAGGAATGTAAGAAAAAGCATTTGCTTGCTAAAACGCGTATCGAGTTGTAATTAGTGCACATGCAAAAATAAACAACGGATTATTGTTAAAAAAAAAGGACAAAAATAAAACAATACAACAGTCGTCCAAAAACCCGGACTTACCGAGGCGGAGGTATACTAAACGTGAAAAAAGAATCTGAATGAAATCCGTTCAAAATATGTTATGAACAATTATAGTTACCTATTTGGGTTAGTCTTCGGCCTGATGGGCGCTCCCTGCTTCAATTTGGCATTGGGATATTGGGAGAGGTAAGTCATCATACTCTGCTCATCGATGTTAGGGTTGACGATCTCCTCGGGTTTGATGAGCTGCGGTACGTTGAGCCAGTCATCGGCCAACCCCATAGCTTCAGACGCATTCTGCACAGAATCTTTAGGATCCCAATCCTATATAGAAAATTGCTATTAGTAATGGGGAACAACATATTGGAATGCAATCGAATCACCTCCCAGTCTGGACACAAGCCTGGTGCGACAGCGTCGACCAAAGCACCGACGGCTTTACCGCTATTCCAGTCTGTTGTGAAATTGTTAATTGGCAGCTCCGGAACCTTGCTTTGGATCCAGTTCATTAGTCTGAAAGAAAGAAGAGGCCGAATGCAAATGTCTGAATCGAGCATAAACACAATGGACAATGGTACCTTTGTTTGGGTGTAGGGCCAGAGCCACCGTTGCTCATTTCGTCTTCGCCCTCCCATATGGGCAGAGATATGGAGTAATGCAGGATCAACGTCCATATTAAACCTAATATCAGCTTCAATTTACAATCGACGATATGTGTGGAATCTGCGAAACAAAATACAATAAATCGTTAATTACAGTGGCCTCACGCTCTCTCGGCATTGAACGCTATGATGTAATCTTTCCATGCTAATGGATCGTCCCGAAATTCGATTTTATTATTGTAACTTTGAAACGACCTGAGTCTCTATTTGTTTCTTAAATTTTAATTGGTAATGATTTAGGAATCCAGTTTTGTTTCCTTGGCGATTACCTCATTGCACTATTAAAGTCTTATATGGTACGGACTAGGTTTGTTTCTTTTTCATGTTATTTTTATTAGTTGTTATAAGCTCATTGTTATTCGCTCATTGCCTTGTAATACTTTCGATCGATACTAACTACTTAACAGAGCACATTCGGAACGACGAGATGTACTGCATATATGTATCTCTAACCAGATTTTGCATTCCTCCGCACAAGAGAGCCTAATGAAATCTCGTCTCGTCGTAAATAGCAATTATTTGCTGCGACGTCAAGTCTCGTTCGGTTCACCAGAGGGATGACCATGAGACGATGAGGCATAAGATGTATTCAGTAGGGTTGGGCTTTGGGCCCAACGAACGAGTCCATCCGTCTACATTCTTAATAAACATAAACCGAGAGATTAGAAAGTAAGCAAACGTAAATACTCATTTATGTAGTACGTGTTTCTCTCTTTCTTAACCGTATGACCAAGAGATAAATTCCACCGACTTCCTCTTCTGATACCGCAACTTCGTTGTCGTTACAGTTAAACCCCGAATCGCGATTACGCTTTTCGCGTTCTCGCGGAAATAGAAAAAAAGCAACGATTATTTTTTTTTGATCCGTTGGAAACCAAGAAGACTCGTGCAAAGAGAAGAGTAGTATAAATTTAAATACATTCGAACGGCGCGGGTTATGCCAGGCTATCGACCTATGTCCTTCCTTAAAAATAAGTCTATAAAATACCCAAAACGCTGTATTTCTTTTTGTTTACAATATTCTCCTTATCTGTGACTAATATTGTATTTCGTTTATAAAATGGATAAAGCCAAAATATTCGTATTTATAGAAGCCAAACCAAGTTTGTTATCGCGATATGAAACGGCGTTGGTACTTAGCTTTCTAATCTTGAAACAGAAAGATATCAGTCAAAAATGCAGCGGAACGATATCATCATCAATGAATAAACAGAACAATTCCCGTTAAATTAACGAAAATACCAAATGCTGTGCAAGTTGCATACCGAAATTACATAAACTTGAATATGTACACAATATTGTTTCTGCAATTTGACTGAAAACTAATTAAGAAGTAAATTTGTTTATTTCGGGCAGCTTAATCATCTTCATGCGAAGAGAGCTTAACGAATTCACTTCCTTGAACTGAAGACAATTATTTCTTATATATCTCTGTACAAACGACAGATGACAAATGTCGTTTACGGTTTCTTTTTTAACTTACGTATCGTAATTATTAAAACTTTCCACCATTTAATATGTCGAATCGTTTACAGTTTTATTTTTAACTCAATTTCACAGAAATCTAGTTCACAACTTAATCGACATTTTCATTTGACAATAAATCCGATTGAGGTTTTCCAACTGATATTTTTTGTTTTCTCTTTATTGATTTATAGAGTGGTAAATGCGCAATTTATGTTGATTTCTAGAGGAAATACGATAATTACATCTTCCGTTTTATTAAAGGTAGTCATTTGATACCGAAATTTATTTCCAATTGAAAATTTAATGTATGCATGGTTATCGGATTTCAGTGTTTATGATGTAAATCAAAGTGATTTATAGCAAAAAATATCATGGACGGTTGCCAGAAGCTTTGGCGCAATTAAAATTATGATCAATCACAATTTTTATTAAGCATTAACTGCAACGTTAATTACATTTGTTTACAAAATCAATTATTGTAAATTATCACATTTGTTTGAATTTCATAAATATAGATAGAAATTTTAAATTAATTTAACAATGTTACTTTTTAAAGCAATTATTATATTTGTAAATTTTAAACAATTGAAACTTTATATTACTTAGAAAATATGAGTGAGTTTATATTTATTATGTACATATTTTTAAATTTAAAATGTTGTTTTTATTTGTTAAATATTGACGTCAGTAAGGAAATTCCAATGTTTAACTAGAAATTAGATTAGAATCGTGCAATGTATACACGGTGACAGAGATAACTCAAAGATTTTTCGACTTTCTTGTCGATTCATGCCTACATGAATCAAATATGAGTTCTTGGAAACTTCGTTTGAAGATGACTCAATTGAAATTGTCGGTATCGTCTTAGGATTATGTTGTAACCTCTTCGAACGGCCGTGAACAAAATAAAATATGATCCTCACAACGAGTTCCTGGACGACCGCGATTTGGGTTACCAAAGCGAAAGTAAATGTTGTTCGACGTGATTATCATAATGTGCCATACATATATAATAATTTAAATACGAAACAAACAAAAAAAATATATATATTTATATACAGAACAACGAATGCGCAAAAGATAGCGTTGTATTGAGGCCGAATAATTATTTATTGTTGTAGTTTTATCGTCGCTTCCAGTCGCAATCTAATTACATGTTAAATTGGGCGAAGAAACAAGACGTATGAAACTGGAGGAACAAGCCAACCTTGCGCGTTACGCAACCGTCCGTTTAAATGGAAACAAACCGTTCCCTCTTCTTATTCTTTTGCTGCCGTTGTTGCTTGTTTTCTGCATTATGGAAATGAAGAGCTGACGCCCAAAACGGATGTTTCGTTATGCTTTCCGCCATCGCGAATGCACTTCATACGATGACATCATTGCTCGCTCAGCGCTTTAATTGATTAATTGATGCTGTCGCCAATTAGAAGATGGAACAGACAACTCCGACAACTCCGAGCGACAAATGTCACGGCTGAAGCCTTTCCTTCCAAGGTGCTCTCCGATCAACATTGATTGGCCTGGATACCACGTATCAATCAAATCATTCGCCGCAGCATATTTTCTTGTTGTTTTTTTTTTAAATTGTCGTTTTCCGCGAACTCAGCAATTTCGGTCGGTCGTTACCGGTTCATTATAAAAGACATCAGCAAATTCCTCTTCTTTCGGTCAATTCCGAGGTGATGTCATGCCTCTTCGGCGTGATGTCATCGTCTCGTTATCACCGGACCAGAGGAATGCCACGGGACCCGTGGAAGAGCCGTTCCTACATTTCAAGCGTTGCGTAAACTCCGATAAACGCTTATCGCAGGAAGCTATACCAATACCAATAATAATAACAGAGGGAAAATATATATATATATAGAAAAAAACAACGACTTCGTAACGTATCGTTGGATAAAGAGCAAACAGCTTCGTCGGAATTTCTTTTTATTTGTGTTTTTTTTTCTTCTGTAGCCGTATGGGGGTGATGTAATATACGCGGCGCGGCGAAGAAGTTAAACTGGTTGGGCACCAGAAAAAGAAAAACGCTCAAGAAGAAAAAAAAACTACATTTGGATGTTTTCAACCTTGAACTTCCTTGCACCGCGGAGCGGCGAATTCGAGTTTTATACTTAACTCTCTACACTTTGTACGAAACGAAAGCGCACAGGAAGAAAATACGATTTAAGTAGTATTCAAAAGTACTTATCGTTCGTAAAAAAGCAGAAATGAATTTGTTAAAAAAATCGTATCCAATATATTTTCGATTTGTCGAAAGGTCGATTTGTTTATTGTTAGTTGAGCAACGTATGTAAACGGTGATAAGTTTGATGTTTCGGTTGCGTTTTGGGCTTACCTATGTTTACGATGCGTATGCCTTCGTCTTCCTGGAGGAACTTTAGGGCGACGGAGACGTTCTCGAGCTGCTGGGACCTGAAGGCCGGCCTCTTGTTGTACTTAGGCAGTCGACGGCCGGACAGCACCTCGACGAGGGTGATAAGGCGAAGGCCATCGCTGAGGTCGGTCTCCAGGTTCAGGATCTGCTTCTGGACAGTCTTCAGGTGCTCGTTTGCCCATCTCGTGAACGTATTCTGTTGTATTTTCTTCCATTGTGCGTCTTCGGCTAGCTCGCGCTCGGTCGCAGCCATGTCGTTGTCGACATCGACCTCGTTATAATCTCTCATATCGTTGCCGAGACTTTCAGAGGCTGACGGTTCCCCCTTCTCATTCATTTTACCTTTGCCGATACCGCAACTACGCGATCTGACCACCAGAACTGAGCACCTTCTCTTCGGCCCGTACGAACGTTATCCTTCTAACCCTTTTGAAACTACCTACAACAATTAACAAAATTAATATATAACTAAACTCTTTATATACAAGAACATCCACCCCCACCGCAGGAAACTACCCCAAAATTATCTACTAATTATCAAACTATCTATAGACTAATAGCATTCTACCTGCGGACACACCCTTTCCGTTTAGCAAAAATATTTCTAGTATTAGCGTCATTAATTTTATATTTAAATCACATTTAAGTTCACAATATTTACAAAATTAATTGCAAATATTTTAAATACATTTGTTTTTTTTTTTCAATATTTTAATTATAAATTAAATGAATATTTACAAATTTACATTGTAACGCCTACATAATATACAACATTTGATAACACAAATCAAAATGAAAAGTAATCTCATTAACGCGAATTCTCATTGGTACAATAAAATCATTAGTAAACAATCCAAATAGGACGTGTTTTTAACTCCATTTTTAGAATGAATAATCGGTAAATATAGATGTAATCGTCATTATTTTTTTTCTATTTTTTTTTAATGATGCATCGATGAAATTACGCGGTTATAGAATGATTATTCACTGAGACCTATCTCAATCTTTCTCTCCGCAAAATTTATCATTTTAAGTTATTTTTTATCCCATTATAAATATCATCTAGTATTGATAAAATGCTGTAATTAAAAACATACATATCTCTATAATCAACGATTATTATTTTGTATTTTCTTATGTTATTAATTCAAGTGTTTAAACTCAGTTAAAGATTATAAATGAAACGTTTATAGCTCTGTTACTATTTGTTTTAATACAAGTAAGAGCAGATATGCTTTTAATAACTTCGTATCAGAAAATTTTCCTTTAATAAATGAATGATTTATTGCGCTTAGAATTGTTTCCATTTTACTCGCAGAGAAAAAAAAAATTGCTTACAAAATAATGTTTAAAAATAGTTAGTTTGAAATTATATTTCAAAAGTTGTTTTCTTGGTGCGAATGTAATTTCGGAATTGGTTTCTGATTGGAATGCGAGTGCAGCAATTAAGGCGTATAAACTCGGTGGAATAAAGGAACGTAAAATAAATATTTTATTTAAATTTGATCGAAGATATACAGAGCGATGCTAAAATTGTTCCAGTGACTCAGTCATAATTTCTGCACGATCTTCACTTTTTTATTTTTTTCCTTCCAGAGCAATCCTTAATGGAATTCATCATCACAGATGATTCAATTAACGCCTTCAATTAAACGTTGAAGACAAACAAATTCATCATCGCTTTAAAATAATAACTCGATGATTTTGTTTTCTTTCGTAATACCAATATGTTATTAGCGTTGACGTGATTTTATGAGGTTACAAGGAAAATGTGCCTTATCAACATTAAGGAATAAAAAAAAGGATTATTTGTTGATTATCCGCTTAGTCACTTTAAATGTAAGTTCCATGTAATTTTAACGGTTTAATCTTATCGTCGTCGCATTTTTTTCTTCCACAGTCACGGATTTAAAGTATTGATTATTAATTGCATTCTAGAGTGGTTTTATACGATAGAAAATATTTATGGTACAATTAATTTATACAATTTTAATTAATAAATCAACATTCTGATATTAAAATTTTTGAAATACATAATTTGAATATATAAACTGTTATAAAGTATACAGATTTTGAATCCGTAATTGGGATACAAATTAATTCAAATAAATTATTATTCTAGTATTAAATAAAATAATCAAACAAATTTTATTTCTTAAATTGGAAATAGAATGTCTTAATTTGAAGTAAAATATTGAATCAGTTGTTCTGTGTATGCAATACATTTAGGATTTCGTTCAGAACCATAATTAAATGTAAATATTGTTCAATTTCAAACTCCATCCATAATTAACGTTGTATAGGCAACCAGACTCTCTCAAGTTCAAATGCCTTAAGAGTTTTGTGCAGGAAAATTACCAATTGTTTTGATATCCAGTGACCTTAATCTTGTATAAGTTGGTTTGTGGCAGGATGTTGTGGTTCCTTGATAAGGCGCCAACCTCCTGTGGGTTTCGCCGCACGTATGGGAATCGTAAACGGCATGCAAATGCTCCATTAATATTCCGGGAAAAGGCTCTCACATCCTTTGGCCTTCGGAAGGACGCGCATCTTTGTGCGATAGCATTGTGCATTGTATTTTCTTATGGATTTAGGAATTAAAATTGAGCAAAATAATATCAATCACATGCTCAGGCGGTGAATCCGAAAATGTGTACTAAAAATTCTCAGGTGATTCAGAATGTGTAAAAGAGACCGAGTGCGTGCGAAGGATTCGTCGAAATTACACTTAAATATAGACTGTCTGTGGCGGTATTCCTTTTATTTTTGATTGGTCGGAGATGAGGTTTAGTAGAAGAGGAGTCCTGGTGACAGGTCGAATAGCAACATTGTTTTTAGGACGTACCTTTCGAGAATGTTCCGAACCTGCTGGAATGATGGTCTCCTCAGGCGCGCATCCTTCGCGTGGGTATCCTCCGCAGAGACGATGGTGATGGCCGGTCGCAGGACAGCAGTAACAATAATGGTAATTTTATCGGGAGAGTGGAACGACGACGACTCTGCGAGAGAAACGCTCTCTGAAAACTTGTTAGTCTAAAGATATATAGTAGGTATCTAACTAATAATAGCATAAGACACTATGAGTTTAGATCTTTATAAACCCCACTTTCGTTCAAAAACGTACTACAAGCATATGCATGTGTACGCGAAAGCCAACCACACGCGTCCACTCTCGCTCGCACCAGCACATGCCCTACCAAAAAATTCCAACAACATTGAACATCCCCCCAGAATACCAAAACAGTAGTACACTCATCAAGTAAACAGCCTATACACAAACAACCTCAGCCAGAGGTTTCTTCACTTTTATACACAGTTTTTATACTGTCTGTAACAACCCTATCTGACTTTTTCCTCTTCCAAAATCATTTCATAATTAGCATCAAGAACCTAAGAACACTACGCTCATTCATAGCTAAATATCTCAAGAGCCTTTCCGTTTTTTATTATTATATAAACAAAACAAAACTTATTCTTTACTAATACAAATTTAGTATACTTTCAATAAATGAAATTCAAATTAAAAAGTTTTACATAACTTAATTTAACAATATTAAAATGTTAAACCATATCTAAAAAGAATGATGAAAAGGCGTTGAATCAGATGTAGGTCAATTTTAAACAAAAAAAAATAGTGTTAAGTAGATGATCAATTACGACATCCAAACAGATGTGATTCAATTGTTTTTGTTTTGTTTTGCGTTTGCTAGTGTCATTTGGATTTAGGTGTCACAGTTTCCGTTTCGGAGGAACAAAAGATTAATTATTTATTTGGCAACAAAAAAAAAACGTAAAATAATAAGCAACAAATGAAGGAAATATAGGATAGACTATAGATTGATGAGTCAATCGCATCTGGCGGTTAATGCAAAGTAATATAATTAACTTAACCGTGAGGTATCGAATCCAGAATGTTCCTGATTGGAATTAGAGGTTGATTCACTGGCCTTTCAGATTGCGCCAAAAATGCAGAGCAGGCTTTCGGGCGAGGCGTATTATTATTATTGCGTTTCGATTATATTTGGCGAAGCGACGAAAGTTTCCAAGTGCTAAAGAGCGGCCGTCTCGTTCATGTCCCATATTCTGTAATGCAAGAGAACAGCAAGCACGATTGGAAATGTAGCCATATAAGATAAAAAAATATGTGCAATAATGTTATCCGTGCCAGAGACCGTGTCACCATATAAGGAGTAACTCGTTTCATTACGCGTTGCCTCCTTTTTTTTTCTCTTCTCTTGTATTTATATATATATGTATATACAAATACGTGTCTATCTTATTTAGCTCGCAGCGGATTCCATATGGCCGAAACCGAAGGGGCAAATGGGATTTCTCTGGGGGAAACACGGTTCCATGGCGTAGACACGAATGTAGGTGTCTGCGCAAATGGACAGGATGTAGAACAATGCTCGACCAACGACCGGAAATCCATATACATGGACACATACAAACACCTGATCCATTTGATTTGGATATAGTATGTACGAAATTATTATTTCAATTGCGCAGCATCACAGAACAACGCGCTACGAAAAAACCAACAATATCCGTCACGAATAACAAATGATTTTCCACGTTATTTACGTCTTCCTTACCCTCGCCGTTTCCTCCCTCAGATCACAGTCCGGTAGAGATCGAAGACCTTCCATCAGCATCCCTCAAGGAAGCGTTGTTGGGGTAAGTTCTATTCAACAAAATCTTAACAGATTAATGACTATGTAACTTTGTAGACAAAACTGTACGGTGATTCAGGAAAAGTATCTTTTGCTTATTATGGAATTCCTTACGCTACTCCACCTATTGGCCCTTTGCGCTTCCAGCCTCCTCAAAAGCACAGAGGTTGGAACGGCACCTTGCAAGCCTACCAATACGCTCCGAGGTGTCCGCAGTTGTCTTCCATGGATAACTACAATGAAGACTGCCTATACCTAAACGTGTGGATTCCTGAAGTTACCTTATTCATAGTACCAAACCAATTTTCTATTAATAAGAGACTCAATTTCAGAATGCCCAAAGGTACGGTTCGGTTCCAGTGTTGATTATTTTTGAAGGATTTGAGTACGCGAAGAGCAACAAAATTCCCATTCCTGGACAGAATCTGGCCATGGAGGGTATTGTAGTGGTAACGGTGAATTACCGTTTAAACGTATTCGGGTTTATATGCATTGGAACAGCGGACCTTCGCGGGAACCTTGGCCTGATGGATCAGTATCTAGCCATGGTTTGGGTAAAAGAGAATATACCGCATTTCGGTGGAGATTCGGATAAAGTAACGCTTTTCGGACATTTGTCCGGTGGTGCTAGCGTGGTCTATCATATGATATCACCTAGGACTTCGGGACTCTTTCAAAAAGCTATTTTATCGTCGGGAAGCGTTTTATCACCCTGGCACGCGCCTACTACAAACTTCCATGCATCGCAGAAAGTAATAAAAAATTTAGGTTGCGATAGCTACACCGAACTTCTACAATGTTTGAGAACTAAATCTACTCAAGATATATTGAAAGCTTATGAGGAATATATAGAGGTAATTGATAGATAAATATTATAAATATACTTTGAATAATTTTAAAAATATTTAGTCGGGATATGCTCCGGAATCGTTTATGCCCGTGGTTGATACCTTTCTTCCGGCATCCGATCAATACTTACCTATAGAGCCATCTCGCGCATTTAAAGAAGGAACTTACATACAAGTTCCTCTCTTAACAGGAATATCGAAACCAGTTGCAGATCCTCAATTTAGTAAGTAATTGAATCGACTTTCTAATTTCATTTAATTCGCGTCAATCTAGGCCAGTGGATGGAGCTGGCGAGCCAAGGGTCTATGAACTTGCAGCAGTTCATGGAACAACTAAAGATACCGGAGATACTCCGACGTTATCAATTTATAAACAAAGAAGAAATTGCTGAGCTTCTGAAGTGGCGTTACGTGATGCCTGCACAACAGGATGCTCGTTCTCTGTTGGAACAACTGAAAACTTTGGATTTCGAGGCCAAGATACAGGGACCAGAGATTTCACAGCTTAAGGAATTATCAGAAACTTATAGTCAACCAATTTATGCTTACTTTATAGATGAAGTTGGATTTGTATTGAATGCAACAGATTCATCTTTTACGACGGATCTTCTTCTCCTCTTTGGGCCGTTTCTCCTCAATCAATTAGGAAGGAGAAGATTCACTTCGAACGAAACTAAATTCAGTACGCATTTAAAGCAACTGTGGACTAATTTTATCATATTCGGGTAAAATCATATATGAAAATAATTAATTTATACCTATTATTGGACTTGTAGTAATCCAACTCCAAATAATCATAAAATATGGAGAACGTATAGCCATAACGATTATTACGTGGAGGAGTTCAATGAATTTTTAAATAAATGGACAAACAATAGCATTGAAAAATATAGGAAAATATCGTTTTGGACTGAGCTTCTACCAAAAATGAAGATGCTTTCAGATTTGAATTCGAAACCAAAAGAATTCCATTATAGTCCAGGTGAGTTATATGATCTATTACATTTATAATATAAATATTATAAAAATAGATGTATTAAATATATATTGCAATCTCATATTTTCAGATCCTGCAGCTGGTTTTAAACATGCCATGTATACGTTAGTGGGATTAGTAATTGCTCTGTTAGCACTCCTGTTGATATGCATTGTCCTTTTAAAAAAGAGAAACAGACAAAATGAAAGGCATTTGCATATGGGCTACTAGGATAGTGTTATTTTTGTATCACGTAATTGTTCTATAAATAAATTTTAAATATTTAAACTGAAAATACTGTTTTGTATATATGCAACTTCTTTTTCACACATTTTGGCGCCAAAATAATATTTTTGTTTCACCTTGAGGTTAAATTATTTTTCAATTGGATTAAAACTATGGTACGGACAGCAGCTACGTCTATTAAAGGTTTGTTTATTTGTATAATATTTAAATTATTAAAACTATATATTATTAGTTGGTGCCAAAGCCAGTAAGGGTGGAGGAGGTGCTAGCCGGGCTAGCACCATCAGATCAAGTTCTTCCTCTGGAGGTGCCAGCAGAAGAGGTAATATACACAATTTAAAAAAGCATATTTTTTTATTGCATTACTTTTTTTTAGCTATTGGTGGAAATAAACTTGTATCCAGGCCAACACCAACATGGCAGAAACCTATTACTAAGTTTTTTGCTGGTGGTGATAAAATTGCACCTCCCAGCAAATTGGAATATACAGAGCAGGTCTGTGAAGAAGAAGTAATAACTTTAGAACCTCCTCATTGGCAGACATCTGTATCCAATTTTCTAGTAAAACAGTCTGATATAATATCAAAGGAGGATATTACCTCTTCATCACCAAATATTGATGAAGTTCAATTGGATGCAATAGTTCCTAGCCCTGCTTATATTGAGGAAAAAGCTAAGAAGATGTTAACAGTAAAACCATCAAAAGAAATGGAAAAACCAGAGCAAGTGAAATCTAAAATTGAAAAACCTTCTATGGAAGATCAGGTTCAGGCTGGACCAAGTTCATCTTTAAGAAGATATGTTGAACAATGTAATACCTACCCACCATATCCTGAGATGGACAATAATAATTATATGCATAACCAGAACTATCCACCTCCAAATGAAATACATGTAAGACAACATCTTAATGAAGGAAATCAAGAAGACTGTGATCCAGAAATGTTTGAAAATAACGAAAATGATGCTTACATGGAAAACCAGAATTATCTACCTACACATCAAGAAATTGAGTACCATAAAAATGGAAATGTTGAAAATATTCCATCTGACTGTGAAACAGAAATTTGTGAAAATAAGGAAAATGAATATATGCCTGAAGCTGAGCACTTGAACCCTCCTAAGAAAAGAAGGTTTGCAGGGTACAAATACTTAGAAAATTATGAATGTCCAAACCAAAAGTGATTTAGTTTATATTGTTTTGACTAATGTTATGTATTCTGTTTAATTATACGTTGTATCTTTTTTATGAAATAAATTACCATGCTGTATTATATGTTGCATAAGTTACTTAAAGTTAGGTTAGAATTCTATATAGAAAACACTCCTAGTTTTAAATAAAATGAATTCTACTGATCAAAATGTTCGAACGGTGAGTACTAAATTCTAGATTAATAAATAAATAATGTTTCTCTTATTATTGGTTTGTGCAGTTCCGGGATTTTTTGGAATTCTACAATTTGATGTCCCAAACTTGTTTCAATCATTGTGTTGATTCATTCAAATCAAGGCAGTTAGAAAACCATGAGATTGACTGTGTTGAAAAATGTGCCCATAAACTAATTAGATTCAACAATCGTAGCATAAATGTATATGCTGACATACAAGTGAAATTGATGACAAAAAGACAGAAGGAAATGGAAGAGAAAGATATTCAGAACCAAGCAGCAGCTGTAGCAGCAGCAGCAACATCCACTGTTCCTCAGGAAACAAATGATATTGTTGATAATCAGCAAAATTAGATATATTCTAAAAAAAGTAGTAATAAATAATGTATGAGTCCAATGTATGTATTGTTGTATTGGTTGGTATACCAGCATCGGGTAAAACCACATTTTGTCAAAGACTATCAATCTTAAATGGTTTCAATCTCCATGTTGTGTGTTATGACAAACTGTGCAAGGATCATTTGAGTAACTCCAGAAAATTAGTTTTTCAATCTACAAAGGAATTGATACATTCATTAATAGTTAATAAGAACGAGAACCACATTCTTGTCATTGATGATAATATGTACTACAAAAGCATGAGATCAGAATATCTTAATTTATGTAAAGAAATTAATATAGGGTTTCTGCAAGTGTTTTTTGATATACCTCTCAATTTGTGTATAAGTAGGAACAGGCTTCGTACAATCAATAAAGTACCTGAAAGTATAATTCTAAAAATGCATCAAAAATTGGAGGAACCTATGGATAATCATTTTGTTATATCATCTACCAACATAGAAAATGAGGTGATTGTTAATTTTAATAGACATTGCATTGCAGCTTTTAATGAACCGCAGCGATTCACAATCGTACGAGAAATAGTGTCTTTACCCCTGAGTGAATTGCAAAAAGTCGATCTAGTGCTCAGACAAATCGTTTCCAGTAAAATACAGACAGATAGGAGTAAATTGCGAGAGTACAATGGAACGAAACAGTTGATTTTTAAACGAGTTAAAAGTGGAGATATTCAAATCCCATCTTCAAATGATCATTTGCATGCATACTTGTTGAAATACTTTAATATTGAATAAACAAGTCAATAAATAGATAACTAAAATATTATTTTAATTACATCCTCAAATATAATCAGTTCCCAAAATATAAATGTGAGGTAAGTATAAAAAAAAATCAAAAATAAACATTTAATTATGAGATATACTGATGTGAATCTGGATATTAACCAGAAAATTAACAAATGGTTTCAATTTATCTATGTATCTGATAATTATTTTCTGATTTAGCTTAAATGTATATAACATTTATGATGATGATTCTTTGGTATTTATAGGTAAAAATTAAAGAAAGTTTTGATTTATATAAAATCTAAATGATTTGTAGGAGGCTGCGAATACGTGCAAATACCATAGCAACCTATTGGATCAATACAGGAGTCTAGTCGCTAGACGATCTTGCGCAATCATGACCTGCCTACTAATCGATGGAGCTGTGACTATCCCAGGAAAAGCGACGTTGGCATATCAGACAAATCAATACACGATGCATTTATACAATCAAATACATGGTTTAATATTACGCGCAATAATTTTCCTTTATGGGTTCCAATTGTCGTCCGCAATTTCTCCATGTAAACACTTTGAACTTTAAGATTATTATGCAACTTTCCTCTAGCGTGCACAAGCACAAAAAAATGCATATTGTGTTTGCATATAAACTGCACATGAAACTTACGACATCCATAAACTTTGAGATGTTCAGAACGCTAAGACTAGAATTGCTAATTGTAATAGTTTGCATATCGTATGGAGAATCTAGATCTATCATTGACCAACGTTATGAAATAAGAGAAGATGGATACTTCTTTAGGTTTGTGAACTATATTTGTAAAGACATAATAAATTTATTTTCATTATTTTCAGTTATTCGACGAGCGATATGATTAGCAGAGAGGAGACTGGAACAATAGAAAACAACGGCAGAGATAACGAGAATTTGCGAATCATCGGCAAATACAGCTTTATTGATCCATTTAATATAATGAGAGTTGTGAATTATATAGCAGATAATGAGGGATACAGAGTTTTACCTAAAGTAGCAGCCTCCGGTGGATACGTTCAAAATTCTATTGAAATAACTAATCAAAGGTCACAAGAAGAGAAAGGCATTTCGAGTTGTTTGTTAAATTCTTTGTGTGGTTCAGGAATATAATTCCATCTGTGACACATGATTATTTTATCATTTTAAACCACTAAATTTTTACATTTTTTATTTCCATCAATAACATACATATATAAAAATGTAAATAATTTGCTTGAAGAGAGTAATGTTTATTCAAAAAGTTTTTACAATGATTGAAGTATAGAAAAAAAAATATTCGATGACTTTATTTTTAGTGTTTTGATGTTTAACTTATTTTTCTTGAATTTAATCCCGTTTTAAATTTTCTAATGTTAAACAATTTATTTATAATTATCTTGTTAATATATATATGCATATTTTATATTACTTACCTCAATAAAGTATCTTCTTTAAATAACAAAAATGATAAATGATTTTCATCATCAACCTCAAAGTGTAGATTAAAGTTACAGACAAATATCTATTGGGATTGGGGAGGAATGTTTACAATGAAAATGAAACGAAACATATGCCTTTCTTAAGATGCGTTTATTTTTTTCGACGAACATTTTTTTATCTTCTCTGATGAGAATTTTTTTTATAGTTTCACATTTTTATTTTTCGGCGGGGCGCAGTTTTCCGAACGATTCACTTCCGGATTGTTTCGGATTTGAGAAGCTGGAAAAGGGCGTCCCCAGCTCGCGGATTCCTCTCCGATAGTTTCGTCATGGAATATTCATGGATCTGTCTCCACGTTTCGAATCTCCGATGTTTCCATCGGAAAAGCAAACATGGAAATTTCACATCTTTACGTTAGGTTATTTCAATTACGAGATAGACTTGTAATATTCTCAATACATTGCATTTGTTGTCTAATGCTCTAACCATACATTTTGTGTTTTTTCTTTATTATTATTATCTTTTTTTTTATTCCTTAGAGTGTCTTTGGTAGGTGTATCCGCTGAGAGACTTCACTCTCAGGGATATTCAAACGACATTTTTTATTCCCATTATATAATTCGCGCCTTTACGTTGCGAAGTCCAATATAAGTTTTGAGTATAGACACATATCATTCCTGTTATGATCCTCGAGGAAGTTTCATTGCCCAGTTGTTGTAGGGTCCGTTTTCGTCTTTTTTTTTCTCTTCTTCTACGCCTTCAATATATCCTTTATGCGTGTTGATACATGCTGGTGTATTTTGAGGCCATTACATTTGTGTGTGTGTGTTAGATTCAATTCTACGCTAGGTTATATAGTGTAATAAGCAAGATATGAGAGAAACGGATGTCTAGGAATATATTTTAGAACATCCAAAAATCGATTAAAATTGAAGAGCTGTCCATCATAGCGATGAACTTTGAAGTTTCGTCAGAAAATCTGTATCACTCCCACCTCCATTTCGTCCTGAAAACAAACAATAAAGCAATATATTTTATGAAAAAAATGACAATAATTGGAAACACATTATAATTTAATTCGAAATAAAAGTTGTTAATTCAATAGTTTATATCAGTTGAGGCGGAAATCAAAGACAAGAAAATTTTTAGAATTCTTGTGATGAAATCTGTTTTGGTGATTGATGACGTACAGGAAGATGCAGGTGCACCCCCACTTGCAATCTATTGGATCAATACAGACGATCTTGCGCAAAACTAACCTCTCCAAAATCGATGGAGCTGTGACTACCCCAGGTAGTACACAATTTATATCATTTTGGCACCACACCCATATTATTTGAGTTATTCAATTTGATAAACTTCAGGGAATATACAAAATAAAAATCGAATTGATCACGTTACTATGGAGAGGGACATACATAGAATTGTGGATGCGCCGGGTACATACATAGAAATATTGCACATTGAATAATAACAATGATATAACATCAATATTTGAAGCAAACATACTGATATAAAACCACACCCTTGCTAAGGTGATTCGGATTTGGGAGACAACAAAAATTGAAAATAAATTGTTAAAATGCTTGTGTTGTGTTAACAGTTGTAAGTGTAAGTTAAAATGATTGAAATGTGACTGTGTTAAAGTAAGTAAAATTTGTTGGACTTACGTTTGTAAGAACGTTGCGACACGGACGAAGGTTGGAGCTGAACTGTGAGGAGGACAAGGGTGGAATCGGTCACCTAGTCCCGGGGTGAACACTGTTGCCAATTGGTAGCTCGATTGATTACCTAGTTGAGCAGGACCAGTCGAAATCAGAGGTAGCCAGATTCGCGATGTTGCCCTGCCATTAATTGCGACGCTACGCATTGACATCCCAGACATCCTGCAGCGCGAGCAACAGTAAGCATCCATGCATTTGTTAGATGCATCCCCAGACAGCGTTTGTCATTCAAACAGCAGCTTTTTAAACTTTTGAACAGAAATATTACGAATAAGGTCCATTTTGCAAATAGTTATATATGATAGTGTAAGAACTCCAAGTATGTGAGTAATTTTGAGATTTTAGTTTTATCCTTCATTTTCAATTATTTGTCAAGGTATTCAATATCACTTTAATCTTTTGAATTGAAAATTATCAATTGTAAATATTTCAAAAGTTGAGTCATGCATGTAACTAAACCTAAACAAGAGATCCACTTCGGCCGGGCATATTCGAATAAACAATATCGTATGGCAAAATTCTGTGTCATGGCTTTGAATTACTCTTATTGTTTATACGAGTGATGTATTTCCTGTCTACTTCCAAAGGTTTATTCAGTGTTCAACTCCCACCACAAGTAACTTTACTCATATCGCTCGTTCCTAAGCTCGGCCGAAGGTGCTCGATATCCCTGCCACTACTTACTGTAGGTGCATACTTGACAGAATTGACAGTACTCAGTCGTGAAGTGATTTCAAAAAAGAAAGCATCAGTGTTACTGCTTAGTAAGTGCTATTTGAGCAAAGGCGTCTTTTCTTGGTTCGTATATCTCCTTACTTACTGATAATCATGTAGTGTTTGTTTCTAAAGCTGTCATTGTTCCAATAGAATTCAGCAATGCCTGGATACAAGAAGTCCAAGCAGAAAAGGAGGCCTAGGAAGAAGCCGCAGGCCGCTGAAAAGAAGGATGTTAACACCCAGAAGCCCAAGGCCAAACCAGAAGATATATCAACTGCTTCTACTCCTGAAATGAAGCTTCACGACATCGATGAAAGACAGCATTCAACCTGGTATGCAACAACCGATGGTTCTGCTATGGCTGCTACGTCTAGCGATGTCCAAAGGGAGAGCTCCGAAGCTATGAATCCCGATGATGATGAGTACAAGCAAGACGCTCTATCAGAAATTTCTGATTTTAGTACTCGCTCTTCGGAATTCGAAGTTCTCTGGAAGAAATACCAAACCGGCGACGAGGCTGCACCAAATGAATCAAAACAGGGTAAAGAGGCCAAATTTGGCTATGAATCTTCAGATGGTGCTGCTGGCTTCGTCGAGATGAGACGTTCCAAGAAATACTTTGATGAAACCACGCCGGTGCTTGGACCAATGGCTGAAGCAGAAGAATCACCAATTAAAGCTGAAGGTATTACATATGTTTGAGTTGTTATAGATAATTAATATAACTTGCAACCTTACAGACTCTCCCAATGAAGATCCAGAGAAGGTTATGGAATTGATGATGCCTGCGAAGAAAGTTGGTCACTATTCGTTAACTAACATTGGTAAAGAAAACGCTCAAAAGACACATAGTATTGCACCATCTGGAGATATCGAACGTCCCGTAGGAGGAACTTCGAGGCAAATGATTCCAAAGACTAAGGCTTTGAAGGATTCTAAAAATGACGAAGGACCAAAAAATACTTACAATCCAGAAGATAAACTGCAGGATAAATTAAAATGTCTTGAAAAAACAGATAACACCAATGATGTTGCTAAGAAAAGTTCTGGTGCAATTGCTAAAAAAATTGACGAAACAAGTGATAATACGAATACTTGCAAAAAGAAGAAGAAGTCGAATAAGAAAAAGAAGACTGCGCCGTTAATCGAAGTAAAATTTGAGAGCACAGAAGCCGTCAATCCTAAAGATGACAAACAGAAGTCTCTATTAGAAACTTCTGATATTTGTACGCACTCTTCGGAGGACAAGGAAAAACCAAGTGCCGAAGTAGCTGCATCGAACAAAAATAAACAAGATGAGACCGAAAAAGCTTTTGCAGAGATGAGTTGTGCTAAAAAGCATTCTGAAGACTCCCAAGATGTGAGCAGCACATCATCAACACAGGAGCTGATTGGAGAGTCTCAAGAACAAGCAGATGCTACTGAATGTAATATATTTATTTTTTGTACCTCCACGTTACTAACTATAATTCTTAAGTTCCAGACCCTCCCATCGGCGATCCAAGGAAACTTATCAAATGGGTAATTTCTGGACAGAAATTAGCTTGTACATTCAAACTAAGTTCTTATGCACCAAGAACATTTGATGAAAAAGACTCTACCGTCAAAGAGGATACTTCAAATATAGAAAACAGTACATCTACTGAAGATAGTTCTACCGGAGCTACCAGTTCTATTAAAGAAACTGCTCTAAATGACGAAACCAATAAGGAAAATCCTTCTGAAGACACTAATGAAGACAACGGACAACAAACTGTATACAGCCCAGAAGATAGAGCTGAAGAGCAAAATGAAATGAAAGAGGAATTTACCAACACCAATGATGGTGTAGGAGAAGTTAAAAAGAAGAGTACGGAAAATGCAAATGAAGTGAAATCTTGTAAAAAGAAGAAATCTGATAAGAAAAGTAAATCTGGAAGTATTAATCCTGGGACCGATAAGCTAAAGTCGGAGGCTCTAACAGGAATGTCTGATACCAGTAAGAAATACCAGATCGAAGAAGCAGATGAATCAAATCAAATTAAACAGGGTAACGGCAGCGAATCTTCAGATATAGCTGTCAATGGTGAGCAGAGATGTGCCAAAAAATACTCTAATGATACTGAAGAGATACAGTGTAAAACATCATCGCCAGATCCGGTAAGCGAGGTAGCAGGATCTCAAGGTAGCGCAGTACCAAGTCCAGGTAGTAATACAGACATTTATTTACCCATAGTTTGCTTATTATAGTTTATGAACTTCCAGTCTCATCAAACAACGATCCAACTGAGGATAGTGAAGAATCTTCAAGACCTAAGAATATAAAACAAACCACTCCAAATCAGCAATTAAATCTTTCTGAAAGTTCTAAGGGAGATAATAGAGAAGAGACCGTACAGCAGCCAGCAGACAAAGAAAATAAAAAGAAATCTCCTAAGACAAAGAGTTACCATGAAGTTGTAACGAAACTTGATAATGGAAGCTCATTAAAAATCAACAAGAAATGTTATAAGAAAAAGAAGTCTTTGCCAATAACCGAAGTCCAAAAGGACTCAGAAGTGAACATGTCAAAGAAAGATGATCTTTTTAAGAAACACCAGACTGACGATAAAGTTATCCCATCAAAAAATAAAGAGGAAAACGATGAAAAACTTGTCAGTGAATCTTCTGATGCTACTGGAATCACTGAGATGGAGTGTGACAAAAAAATTTTCAAGGATACAAAAGATGCACAAAGCGCCATAACGGAACCAAAGTCAAAAGTTGCAGAATCTCCAGATAATGAAGAATCTGACGAAGGTAATGCATTCATTAATACTCAAATTACCAACTAACATTCTTAAATTGCAGAATATCATTATAATGACCCAGAGAAGGTAACTACAGATGATGTTGCTCTGGAACATTCTGATGAAGAAGAAAAAAAATTAGAAGAAGAAATCTTCAAAAGCATGTTCGATGTGAAAACGTGTAAGAAGAAAAAATGTCATAAGAAAAACAAGAGGCTCATAAGAGAGCTTAAAAAAGTCGATCTTGAAGCCACTAAACTTACGTGCAAGAAGCAAGACTCTCAACCAGAAGGCGATCCAGCTTTGTTGAGTCAAAATAAACAGGGTGATGATGCAGGATCTTCTGATGGTGCAGGTGTCGATGAGTTGGCATTTGCCAAAGAACATTCAAATGATCCACAACATACGGAGTTCACAGCAAGGGATCCGACGGCTGAAGATGCTGAATCTTCAGGTAACTCGGAACCTGATGAAGGTAATATATATAAATTTATTTACTCACATTACTTAATATTCAGAACTTACAGATACGTCAATTGAAGCTCCAAAAATGATAATACAACAAACATTTCTTGACAATTTTAAAATAGATCAGCATGTGTCAAATATTATAGTTAATTACAATAAGCAAATCGTAACACCAACAGCAAAAAGTGAAATTCATATAAATCAGAGTACATCAAATGAAGAGCCAAACCCTCCTAAAGAAGATAATAAAAGAGATATAGCCTATAACTCAGAGGATAAAGGCGAAGAGCAGACCGAAAGTAAAGAAGAATCTGACAATACCAATGATAAAGCATCAAAAAACTGCGAAGAAGTTTCAAAAGAAAATAACCAAGGTACGAAGGACTTCTTCACAGTCAAATCTTGTAAAAGTATGAAGAAATGGTGCAAAAAAAAGAAGAATGCTTTGAGGAGTCCAATCGGAATGGACGCACAACCATCTAATATTGCTGTGGAAAAACCTATTAAAAAATCTGAAAAAACGGAAGTAAACACTTCTGTATCCAAAAAGAAGAAAAAGAAGAAGACTGCTAAGAAGAGTCCAATCGACATTGATGCACAAAATTATATTAGTGTTGTGGAAAAGTCCGAAAATACGGATGAAGATACTTCTGTATCCAATACATCTATGACCGAGCGCCCAGGGACATCTACTGAGATATATACAGAGAAAACAGATGAATTTGCCAGCAAGAATCGAAAACTTTCGCCAAATGTATACATTCCTCCTCCAAGTGACATCAAGCCGTTAATCATACATGTTTCAAGCTCTTGCTCCTTCAGTACCAGCACCACCAGCAGCTCGTCTCCTACTTCTAACACCAAGGTAGTTAATCTACAGCACATAAAAAAACAGTTACTTAAGATTCCTGCATCTCGTAAGAATAAAAAGCCAAAAAGACATAATACTGCATCCACCTCAAATGACCATCCGTTGGATGTTAAAAATGGGGCCGTGACGATACAGAGATTCAAAATTGTAGGAATTCCAAGAGAATACTGCACACCATCCTATATTTCTAAAATTTTGAAAACCCGAGAGTTTGGTATGAACTTCTCAAAGCCAACTGAAGAGCTTCTCGTACGTGGTAACAGCGTTTTCATCAAGACTGCCGATCGCACACTTGGTGCTAAGATCAATAACTTCGGCAACGTGATTGGCTATCCCGTAAAAATATCTAAAGTTGCTGAATATAAAATTCCAGATATTCATTTTTCTTGCGTAATCAGAGGTGTACATAAGTCGATTTCAGCAGAGGAGATTTACAACGTCCTGCGCGGTGACAATTTCAAGATAAACAGAGTGTGCAGAATTATATCATCAAAAACCGGAAATATAACAAGATTTATACGTGTGATTGCATACAATAAAAGAACGATCGAGGATTTAATTAAATACGGGGTGAAAATATTCGGCGAGTTATACCGTTGTGAACCATCCAACACTCCAGTAAAGAAGCAACAGAAGCCGAAAACACCAGATCCCATACCAGAAATGCCTACTTTGAGTGCCCAGATATCAACCGATCCTACCGGGAATAAAGAGATAATGCGCAATATGACAATGGCATTGATTGATAAGATTCCGCCAAACACTAAGAGCTTTCTTTTGAAGTTAGAGAATGACGGAAAACGCATTCAGATTGGCATTGCCGATGCTCCATTAGTATTGGATCCCAAAGAATGGCCAACTTTACGTTAAGTACATCCATAGCCAAACCTACAAATACATCTATATATATATATATGTTACGTGTCGATGTCAATTAACCGTATGGGGCCTTAAATCTTGTATAAGGAACATAATATTACTTCTTCTGATTTACTTGATTACTAACAAACATAACAAAGCTGTCGAATTTGGTTGAAGTATATATTCTTAAATAATATCAAAATATGTGTAAATGTTCTTAAAATTGCGAACAGTGCAAGTGGTGACAGGAAAAAAAGAGGAGATAAATGTAAAAGATTGTAGCATTAGAATTTTTTTTCTAGCGATTCTGAAAGTATATATGGATGATCGCTAGATGTTTCTTTCTTTCTGAATTTAGCTTGCTGTTGAGGGAAGCCATCGGAGAGTTCACCAATAACGATGGGGGCCGAGGCGGGGAATACTATCTTGTTGTACATGCTCGTTAGTATTCTAATATTGGCGGGAATCAGGTTTTGTATCGCTTGTACTGAATGTTACGGGTAAGTGCAAGATACAACATTAGGAGCAATCAATATTAATATTTAATATTTTTCCAGGCGTAGAAGGAGGAGACGTCATGTACACTATATCAGGGGAGCCAGGCCTCGTCGTATTGGTGAAACTGCCGTTTAAACATTCCATGTGCTGGACCGGATATTGACCATTTTTAACATTATATGTCTTCAATCTTGCTTCTATTCTGTCCTTTTTAAAATTTAAGTTTTTTTCAGCGATGTGTTTTGTTGCAGCCTCCTGTTTGTTCAACGACATGAACATTGTCTAACAATGTTCCAACGGCATTCTATGTATTGTAATACTGCTTAGCTTTTGCGAAGCTCGCAAATATTTCTTATTTTATAATCTGTGTGTGTTTGTAACGTTAATATACTCAACTTCAATTGTCTAAGGTGTTATGACATGTTATATTAACGATTTTAAATCTCAATGTACTATCTCAATGTAATACAAAATGAATAAAATAAACGTATGAAATAAAAAAAAATAAATGTAGTTTCAATACACTATATACAAATAAATGAATTACAAAAAATATCACTGAAATATAATGTATATTTTAGCATGATACAAAGTACATCACATTTTAAGAGTCACCAAGATCCTAAATGAGAGGAGTGGGATTTATACAAATCTTGAGGTTTTGTAATTTTTCGTCTCGGTAAATTGTTACATCATGTTTAAAAATCTGTCATTAGCGTCACTAAGTATATCATAGGCAAAAAATTATGTATTTTAATAAGTAGGCGACACCTAGTGATCAACAAGTAATATATTTCTGCAGAAATCTGCTCTGGATTGTTAATATATGAAATATTTTTTGTTTATCTGAAGTATCCCAGTAAAATCACTAGTCTAGTTGTGAATTAAAGTAGAAGGTGGTAGTGAATAAAGAAAAACACAAGCAGTTCATATTTTTTTTGGCATATATGCTACATTTATTTAATAATTGTTATATGGAATAACAATCTTGAATAGAGGATAAATACATGCTTAACACACATAGGCTATATACTAAGTTAGCTATGTAATATGTGACAAAAAATTGTATATCTGACAAATTCTGGATATATGTAGTACTTTAATTGCTCGCAATAAAACCGAATGCATTGAAGTAGTAGTATTAGTAAAGAGAAGAACGCGACAACAGAAGTAAAAAGAATATATTAACAATACAAATATTTGTAAGAAACACAGATCTGTATAACGTACAAATATATATGGAAAACAAAGATCAAACACGATTTGGTATCATTATTCTCTTTTCTGATTCGCTCCAAATATTTACAAACAAAAGAATGGAATGAACAAAACGAGAAATAAAAAAAAAACACAAAAAAAATAAACAACGTAATAATATAACAGCCTTAAGTTGTAATGTAAATCGAACGTAACGAACAGGTGTACTTTATATTACAATAAGTCTGGTGGTTACATATACGTAAGTGTGGAACAGCGCTACTCGTCATTGACTTTAAAGCTAAGTAAGTCCCATATGTAAAGAAACAAAAATCAGTCCGTCTTGTACACTGAATACAAATCTAACAATAAATATCTTATAATTAAACAATAGAAAATATATAACAAAAAATTGTATAAATGGGCGCGCTTCGTATTAGGCCCTTAAGGGATATAGAAGAAGAACAGTGGGCGCATTTACTTGAGGTCTTTCTCTTTCTCGTCCAAAATATCATCGATATCCTCTTGCCAATTCACGTTTCTGGTCGCTGAATACTTATTCTCCCCGACAACTTCGTAATCCCGAAGTTCGGCCTCCAGCTCCTCCTCCCATCCTTCTTCAGTTAATAAAAAAGTAAATAAATAAAAAAGAAAAAGAAAACGGAGAAGATAATTTAAAGTCGACGTGAAATAGGCGGGACAGGTGTATGGAATGAAAGTGACTGTGACCACCAGATAGTGCCGAAAAGTGATGAATTCTTCCTATTACCATATTAAGACATATTACCTTACATGTTAAACAGAGACAAACCCAGGAGCAAGGAAACAAAAAGCAATGAAAATCGATTTACTCCATTTACCAGATGCTTCTACATCCTGTTAAAGAGTCCTGATAGGACTTTGGGGGTAAGCAGATGCATCTGGTTGAATGGTCTATACCGAGTTAAATGATATTTACAATTCTGTTCATCTTCTTTCCTTTAAATAGTATTAATATTAATCAAATTTTCTTTACAAATAGTAACAACCCAAGTTGATTAACGAGAGTTAAGAGTAGCTGAGCACTTTTCAATCACGTTAACAGCATAGGTCGTTACTAACGTTACAGTACATCGACCGATATTGTCAAATTCATTCATTTAAGCTATTCGAAACAAATATAAATAACAATGAAAAAACGTAAATGTGTAAAATT
Organism: Nicrophorus vespilloides; assembly: GCF_001412225.1. Taxonomy (NCBI): domain Eukaryota; kingdom Metazoa; phylum Arthropoda; class Insecta; order Coleoptera; family Silphidae; genus Nicrophorus; species Nicrophorus vespilloides. Next base: position 25,272 of record NW_017098281.1, on the reverse strand, counting down.
GGTAAAAACGTTGTTCAACGCAATTTCCACACGCAACTGTTGTTCGCATCACAAATCTTTTATCGACGAGACTTACATAATAAATACATGCCTAAACCTTGGAAAACAGTTGGGTGTTGAGCATTGCAATGAACAAGTCCGTCCCGGAATGCTTTCAATTGCCTAACGTGACCAAACCAGGTCTTGGTCTTCGACCTAATAATTCAAGTTAACAAAGGGGAAGTAAATGGAAATTAGAATAAATTTATAAAAGAAAAATAAGAAAAAGTAGACAAAGTTCTTAAGTACATGTTCCACTTTGATAAATACAAGCACCCTCTGGATCTTCCGATCATTGCGAAATCAATATGACTTGAGATGGTACGAGATAATGGCGGAAACTTTACGAGTGCTTGTATAAATTACAGATAGAAGTGGTAGTGGTACCACAAAATTAAATTAGTACCATAATAATGAGTCGACCATAAATATATTTATCTGATAATACTGTTCTATACATAATATTTATATATTCATTTATAATATATATCGTATATATTTGTTTAATTATATTTAGTTTTTACACAGATATTTTACGAGCAAAAAGTTTTCAAAGTTTTTTTTTTTATTCTTTTCCATAATGTGACAATGACTAAACAACCACTAGAATAACATTTATATGAAATAGCAATGGGTAAGTATAGTTTTCTGTTTAACCATTCCCAATGTCCCCTAGGTCAGAGCTTGAGAACGAGTTGTTTCTTTTGAAAACCCGCGGGGCATGATTTAAACAGTTAACCATAACTAATGTAAAAATGAGATTATTTGGAATTGATCTAAAGTTCAATAATAGTATTATTTTCTATTTTTCGGATACAAAATTGTGAAAATCATATACATAAAATGAGATCATTGGATTCAATAACATTGGTGGAAGAAACGAAACAGAACAAAAATATGTAGTCAGAGATAGATCCACGAGGAGAAAAGGAAGATATTATATGTTTTTTTTTTGTAGAATTATATGGTCTCGCACCCTCTTCCTTAAGCTGTCAGAAAACCATAGATGAAACTGACTTTAGTAGACATATATACACGTAAAAGACACTTTCGCATATACAGGGATATTCGGAAAATTTTCAATATTCTAATATTAATCAAAGCTTATTGAATATACCTGCATATTAACATACACACAACAAGCAAGGAAATGCAATTAAGCTAACGAAAAAATGAGCGTAGAAAAAAGTCACTTTGCATGTTTCCATTTTAAAATGAAAACATCAAGCGATTTGTGTCAGAAAGGGAAAAAAAATAAAGTAAGCCGGACATACCTCAAACACACAACAGTTTACTTACCAGCGTTCTTGGGACCAAGCGCTAACTTTTTCATGCCTTCTCTAACCTCATCTATATCTTGTTTTGACGCTTGCAACGTGTCGGAAATAAATTCATTCGATTTTGCATCTAATACAAACAAATAAAACAAATAACAGGAAAAATAATAATAATAATGATAATCAAAAAAAAAAGTTAGCGCTGAGCGGAGAGATTCTAGGGTTGATGAGCGGAGGGTTGAGGTAGCTTACCTAAAGGTTGATCGCAAGCACTCTCACCAGACTGGTTGTCGCCTTCTCGTGGCATAAATGTCAACTCGTTGGCCTGGCAAATTAGGCTCACGCGATAGAAGTAGTTCCTCCAGAAATTTTCTTCAGTTATCCTGTTCAGATACGAGCATGTATAGTGCTTGTTGCGATTAGGACGTATTAGGTACTTACAATTTGGGAACAAGATCGTAGCGCATCTTCTCCAAGTTCGGATCCATCTCCATGATGGCCATGGCAACCGGATAGGAAATGTCATAGTCGAAGTGGAAGTCGACTCCAGCGGGAGGACTTCTGACAAAGTTTCTCTTATCGGTGGAGAGAGTCAAACACTCCTCCTTTAGAGCCTCCTCGTTGGCGCAGCCGTTCCACGGCGGTAGAGCGTTAGAGGAGCCACCGGTTTGGTTCTTGGAAAACGCTTCCTGCTCCTTGTTGAAATCACCCAAAATGGTCTAAAGAAACAACAAAACTATACTATAATATCTGCTTGGATTCGTTGAATATTTTCTTACATTTTTTTCAACAGTTTCCTTAATCTTGGCGCTGGCCTCGCTTACAGTTTTCCCGGCTTTGTTAACAGCCGAGTAGATGAAACTTCCAAAAGATTTGGCGCCGGCCAAAGCCTTGCTTTGAACTGAAACAATCAAAACAAAGTCACATACATAGGAAATGCAAATAAAGACACGGCAATGCTTGTTTTACCGTTTCCAAACTGTCCTTCCTTGACCTCCTCAACTGGGGAATCGGCCGCCGATCCGGGACCGGAATCGGCCCCACCAGTTGCACTGAAAAGCCGGGAGTAACAAATTTTATTACTTATTTTGAAGGGACACTTATTACACGACAATCTAGCGGAAAGGTAGTACAGGGGCACACAAAGAGAGCATGAAAAATCTTACAGATACAATGCAACAGAGAAGGGCTTAGTAGAATCGCTCCTGCAGAAAGTAGCATTAGAAACATCTAAACAGACAGAGGGAGTTAAGCGTCGTGTAAGTGTCACACACCAAAAAACACATATTCCACATTACGTATACCCACATAGCATGCTGCATTTCATAAATACTTTCCAAGTTCCGCTCATGCAGCAGTAGCGGCTGGTCGATATGTTAGTTACAAACACGTACGTTCAAATGCAAAGACACCAAAAAACACCGAGTAGTTGGAAACATTGTAGGTACTTGCCTGGAATTGTCGTCGTCGTCGGTCTTCTGAGCAGCAAAGCCCTTAGAATTGTCGGCTAAAGAAACATCGGACGCAGTAGGGACATCCTCCTGTGCAGGCTGCTGGGCCTCACCCTCTCCCTTCCTGAGCTTAGGGATGCTGGATCCCAACCACCCTCCGATTCCCTCGATTTGGTTTTTCACGTTGGAGAACATTTCCAGCTTTCCCGGTTTTGTAGGACTGCAACGAAAATCGAATTTAGAGTCGGCGCTGGGAAAAGCCTTCCGTTCGAGATGCAATGCAATGCAAATAGATATCGGCCCTGGGGAGTCGAAGGAAATCGGGACTAAACAGATTACAGTCTGTAATTCGGTAATTTTGAGGTTTTCAGCGAGAATCGATTTAAAATTGAATTCCGGATGGGAAAGATACGAAATAACAATTAGCCGGAGGCAATTAAATTCGCCTCAGGCGGAACCTGCGCGGCCAACGTTGACCTACAAAGGGTTTGCGTAATTGCCTACTAATAAAAAAAAGTATAGTAAAATACGGAAATAAAGAGGCAAGTGCCGTGGGGAGGAATGAAAACCGGCGATGTCGACGGCTAAAGCGTGCCACGCAAATTCAAGGGCCGCTCGTAATTATAAAATAAAAAATATATTAAAGAGCAAAGGCGAACATCGTACTACAAAGGCTGCGAAGTAAATCATCCGCGTAGGCCTTAATTGCAATTAGCCCTTCTCCGAAGAGCCGCCAAGTTAAAATTACAATAAAAAATTTAAAAAAAAACTTGGGTATTCAATAATAAAACTTTTTAATCCAATTTCCTCTTCACTTTTAAATAATCCTTTACAACATAAATGCAAATTTTGATACAACCCATTAAAACTAATATTATTAATATTTTTGTTATATTTATTAATTTAGAATTGATTATTAATTTTAATCTTAATCTATAAATAGTCGCAAGTCAATTTTAATCTTGTATTTTCAAGAACAATTAATAATTAAAATGCGGATTAAAATGTAATTAGTTTTCTATTCAGGTTCGCGAAAGTCAATTGTCGACGTGGCAACGGTCTTTCGCCTCGCAACATTTGCATCTAACACGTGCGGTCTAATGGATTGAACCAGATTTCAATTCAGCAGAGGAAATTCTATTGTCGATAAGTAATGAACGAAGCTGTCGAACATGTGGGTGATTTTTTTTCTCTCTCTCTCTCTCTCTCAATTTTTCGTTTTTTTTTATTGTGCAATTCGTTATATTCGTAATGGAATGAAGTTCAGTAAAATCGAATGCAGCTGCATTTTTAATCAACACGAAATTCACGGTCGCAAATGTGTGTGTCCGAATTCTATTTTATTCATTTCAAGTTCATTATTTCCATTACAATGTGTAAATATTTAATGTTTCGATTTTCGTTTCGGTGACCTTTATTCTCATTTCATTTCGTTTTTCTCACCTCATTCATAAATTTGCAGAGAGGAAATTAGGTGAGATTAGGAGAAGACGTGCGCTTTGGGACAATCAAAATCGCTTCGGGTTTTTAGGGACGAGGTGACCTTGAGCTGAGAGAAGGGGAAAAATTCACTTCGTACAAATCCAATCAGAATCCTTACGATTGGCAATGGACGAGTGGTCCTTTCTTCTACTCCACTCCTTGAAAAAGGTTTTAGCTGCAGCACAAGTGCACCTGGAGAGCTATTCCGTTCCGCTACGGATTATTTTTTTTATTAAAAATAAAATACTTTAAAACACACTCTCAATCCAATTGCCTCTATATACTTAGTTATATAAATAGCAAAGATGAAAAATACTATTATGATAAGAAATCAATGAACTTTAATTCTTTTCGAATGATCGGCGGATATATCCGCCATAATCCATTGAAATAATTAGAAAAATATTAAAAAAAAAAGTTTTATATTTGGAAAATAGTTTGTATTTACTGCATGCATTTGTAATCCGATTAAATAAATTCAAATAAATCCATAAATGTATGAGTGTTTTTGTTTGTTAAACGCGACATTATTTGCACGTAACCTGTATCAATGGTATTTATTTAATGAGCGAGTCGGGAAAGCTGAAAAATAAACTGAAAAAAAAGAAATAAAAGAGTTTTGTTAATGAGCTAAAAATAATAACGAGCCGAAAGGTAAATAGGTAAATTGGTGTTATTATTTGGGAAATAATAAACCCCGGTTCATTAATTAAGTGCTCAGATTATCGAATGTGCAAATAATAATTAGGCCGGGTCAATCGGGTTAACGGCCGTGGATTAATGGCTTTAGCGTATAAAATTGATAAACAACAACAAAAAAAACTAAAAATTCTGAAATTCTATCAAAAATTGACGTCTGAATCATAACAAAAATTTCTATCCGATTAGCCATCACGACGTCTCGTCCTACTGCTAATTCGGTATGCCAACTATGCAACAGCCCGGCGGATCCATTAAAAACATGCATATTTCATACCGTAATGCAAACCTTTATTTCATTCTAATTCACCTAAAACCAACCCTCACATTGCGATCGACGTTTGATAGAGGAAAACAGTCACACATCAAATTATTTTATTTACCATTCAATTCCTTCCATTCAACCACATAAAGCATATTATTACCATCAACTTCGGATCCTCTTAGAATTTTCAATATTCCTCACTTTACTTTATTTAAAAAAAAACATAATTTATATATAATACGAAATATAAATTCATTTGTTCAATTCAATTCAATAAAATAAAAAAATAAGGAAATTGATCCAAATCCAGGAGAACATTTGTTCATATTTACAAGTACATATATATTTTTTTATCTACATTTTGTTTATAAAATCCATGTGTATGTTATAATGGATATTATTTTTCACGGACGAAAAGTTCTTGTTTATTTTTTCTGTCCACTATATTGGATATAAAATTTTGTTTGCACAACTAACTTCGATTGGATTTATTTCAGCTTTAAATATATAGGAAATAAATATTCATTTCGAGCGAGTGGAATTGTATAAAAATATAACTTTATAATAAGTTAAATTCGCATGGAGTTTTGTAACTCGGAACCCCATTAATGTTTGTGAAACAAAATATGCATAGTTCAAATGTACAATTCTGCAATATAAATTAATATTAATAACAGTAATTATATACATAATTACGTATGTAAAGAGAAATATTATTCATTTGAACTTTACTTGTATTACGTCCACATTACTAATTATATTTGTAGTCGCACGATACAAAATGTTCATTCTTAACACTCCGTTTCTCGCGCGGCATTTTGTAACATCGTTACTCGCGTGGCGTCTGAGAAACAGCAAATATTAATTTATAAATATTAATAGAATGTATTAATAAACGTATTTTGTAAATTTCTTTCTGACAAAGTTATAAATAATAATTTGAAATGAAATACAATGCAGACATAACTTTGTTATGAAATAAACGTAAAAATTAAATATCAAAACTATAGAACAGATTTGATAGCATTACAGATACACGTTTTACTATTGATTGAAACAAGTAAAATAAAAACTTGACGATTGTATCGTTTTCAAACAGTAAATGTTAATAATAATCATAATGAGAGTTGCACGCAAACGCTATTAGTAGTACTCGAAATCAAGCAAAATCGTGTGGCTGTTGGGGTTATTAATATTATCGCAGATTAATCATATTATTTATTTATTTTGCCGGTTTATAGTTTTACCACGTCAAACACGTTTTAATTAAATCCGATTCTATTATTAAAATTTCATTTACATTTTGTGAACGAACTTCAGGAATTCAATTACACGTAACTGTCGAGGAAATACTTTAAAAGCTCAGCGAAACAAATCATATTTTTTTGATTTTTTACCTAATTCTTATATTAAATATTTAATAATTATTATTTTTTAAATTTTAGTTCTAAAATAAATTTGATTTATCTCAAAACGCTCTGATTAGTTTAGATTTGAATGAAAGAACCATTTTAAAATTTTATCTTTCAACAAAAAAAAAACACAACCAATGGTTTGTGGGCAGTCCCGAACGTTAGAACCAATAGAATCGTTAATACCGAAAAAATCTGGGTGTTGCCTATCCCCAATTTGGCGACATGATTTGCAGCTGCAAATCATCGCGTTGATACGTAGAAACGTTTACGTATAGAAATCGCCTAAATTTTTATGATTCTCTTATCGAAAATGCGAGACGTACTCTTTTCGTACCCAAATAAGGAATGGGCAGCTGCAGGTGATTCATCATGATGAACGTTTTCATGCCCAAATAAGGCTTTTTTTATCTAACGCACAATTTGATGATGCATTTAATTAAATTAAAATGTTCATTTTAATAATAAGAATTAATGTATTATAATTTATTAAATAACTTCTAAAATAAATTAGATTTTTGCTCGATTCGTTTTCGATTCAATACTTTGCATCCAATTTTTGTTGTTTCTGTTGTGTGTATTCGCTAGTCGGAGATTTTCATCAACTACGATTCGCGTTACGCATCACTTAACTGGTTGCATTGTTCATCGATTCCAGCCCTTCGGCAATTGTTGCTCAGAACCTAGAGTCTATCAATCTTCGAACAAGATGCTCCAAAGGACAAGCAAATCTTTTCCACCCAATTAATTCTTTTCAGAGTCCGATTGCGAGTGCGATTCGCAAGCGCTTCAACAATATCCTCCATCAATTTACTTTTCTCTATATCGAATTCAAAATTGCTATGCAACATAGTAATTGGAAAAACATATTTCAATCGACACTACCTATATAAATATATACCTGTATTTTTACAGGTATATAGTATATTATGTAACAATGTAACGAAAGTTTCTCAGACGCCATGCGAGTAAAATGCTACGAAAGATGAATTAATGAAAATTTACAATCTAAAAACTAATTTATTGTAATATTTGACTATTATATAAAAGTTAATGTTAAAAAAAATATAATAAATGAAGAATTATCTCTGATGATTATTAAATCCATGCATAAAGATATTTTTGAAATTGCGTTCGACAAGTAACAGAAGTGCCCTTCACTGTTTAGCATTACTGTAATACTTCGTGTACTTGAATTATTTTATTGTGTTTCAATATCTAAAATATAAAAATATTTAACTGAATTGCATTTATACAAATACTTTTTAAATATAAGAATGTGAAACCTGCAGTAAACAGTGTTTTCAGGGAAACATTAAAAGTGTTTTCATACATTTCTTTCTTGATCTACAAATTTTACTGAAATTTGTTGGGTTTTCTCGCAACGGTTTTCTTTGAAATACATTGCTCGAGGATGTATATATATATATATATATTTTTAATGAGAATGTCGAAGGTCGTGTTTGCAGAATTGAAATAGAAACTCCGGTGAGCAGAATTCGCAGAACGAACCAATTAAAAGATGAACTTGAATTCGATATGCGACCATGCGGAAAGAAACGGGAACGCGTTTGCCCGTAAAAAAAAATAATTGTTTTCCAATTGCACAAAGAGAAACTTTGCTGCAATTGGATGCACGTGGCGCTCGATTATTAAAATACGAGTTCCAGAAATAGATGGATGGAATATGGGACGTTTTCCGTGCTAATAAATAAAATATGTCTTTTGCTTCCACCTCGACAGCTGCAGTAGCACAGACTAATTAACCTTGACAGCGCTAAAAGCGGACGAAATACTTGTTTTCTGCTGACCTGGTGGTAATGTGAGACTTGACAATGAAAACTGTTACTCGGTTGAGTCGATAATGAAACTTTAGCTGTCATCAAAATGAAAATTAAATATTTCTATTGATCGTTAAATTATGAATTGAAATAATTAACGTATTTTAAATAGTAGAAACAATTGAAATATTGACTATTGTTTTCGTGCGATGCCCTCAATACCTTACACACATATCAGTGTATCTTCTACGAGCTTTTGTAGCATATATCGAATGCAAGCCGGAATTTCAATAACAATAATTAGAGCTTTTGTTGATGGATTTAGTTAGGCATTCATGGGTTTCGTTGAACTCTGAGAATAGTGTAGAAGAAGAAAGAAAAACGGTCGTAACTAGAAATGATCCAAATTAAGAATGACAGTAAGCAACAGCGTCAATGCTGGGAAATCTACGAAACAGTAGTGTGTACCAAATGAATTATATCGCTCGAAGTTTCCATGAGTTAACGTCTAAACTTCTGCTGATTGAAAAGAAACAATTAGTATTGAAGTCGGGGAGTCCCACAGGAGGAGGAAGAAGATGCTGGAAACCTCGGTCGTTGGCCGAACGCGTATGCGGCGCACGTTTTCCAGCACGAAGAAGATCCATTCGATTAATCATTATATAACCATTCTGTCTGCTTTCCGAGACATGGATGTGATACGCAAATATTTCGCGAATTGCTCCAGGAATACAGAAGGGAGCGTAGCATAAAAAAAATATGTAAATAACACCAAGCGAGTATCGGGAATATGCGCGGCGTAGATTTTCCCGGAATCCGGGTAAAATCTTTTTCCTCGAAAATGGAAAGCCGCATCCAATTATTTCGAATTCAGTGAAAATATAGTCTGCATCAAAATTCGATGCGGACGATCGGCGGATATATCCAACTCGATCCTTTACAAAGTTGAAAATGCGTTTTTGAAAAATCACTGTCAAAGAGTTATGTCTGTGAAACTCCATTTATTATCAAAATTATATCGAATCCAATTCATTAGTCCCCTTTCCAATATATTAGTTCCGCTAATTGATTGCTAAAGCACAGTTAATCGCATTACATTTGTAAAAAAAAAAACTACTGTGTTCACCATAGATTCGCTACTAATTTCATTAACTGCGAGTCAATTAATACAAATGTTAAAAATTTTCAATCTTTTAAATTTTATTTTCCTTTAATTCTCTTACGTTGTAACGAGAGCGAACACTCTCAGTTCAGTGTATAAAAATCTCATCATTTCCTCGCAAAAAAATAAAATACTGTTTGTAGCCTAGATTCTTATAAAGAACATTTTAAATCATCATCAAAATAGTAATGATTTATAAAGGACACTTTAAATAAGCTTCAAATCCTCTTACATCGACCTCAAATACTCTTTTATAACAGACACATCAAAATAGGTGTCCTTTCTAAAGCACACTTTAAATCTTCATAAAATCTTTCTTTTTATAGTATCATCAATATAGTATGTATATAAATAATCAAATAAAGAGTTTTCTTCATACAAGCAAATAGTAAATATACTATCGCGTTTAAATATTAGTTAAAATAAGTTTTCGAAAATCAATACTATTTTTTTTTAATTTTAATTTAAATTTCATATTGTATTGGGTTTGTGTGATTATGTTTGAACCGGAAATAATTTTTCGTATATTATAGAATTTACATGGAGGTTTTCGTGCGTGAAATTGACCGAAATAATAAACCCGGAAAATGAATGCGTTTTCGATGAAAAGTGTATACATATTGACACATATACAGCGGAGCAAATTTTAATTATGCAATATTTAATTTGTCGAACGTACTGATGAAAATTTAATTTCGACTGATTTTGAACGAAATTCGCTTCGTATTCAATTACAGCTCTTTTTTTTTTCAAAATTGCATTTTAATTGGGGAACTCGGATCAAACGCAAAGAACTCTGTTCCTCGGGAATCGGAAACTACACAATAAAAAAAATACTAATGCACCACTGCGTTGCATTTCCAATTTGGAGATTGCAAATTCCCAAAGCAATTTCCAATATCCAATTGAAAAGTCTATTATATCACGTACAATAGTTCAATTGATATTAACGTAATTTGCAAATTTACAGTTAAAGATGGAATTTCTTGACAAAACATAAAAAAAAATAGTTTTTTTTTTAATATTTACAAATTTAGAATGAAATTATTACTTTTTAAAGAAATTTGATAAATATTCTAATTATTTAGAAAATTTAATTTTTTTAATAGAAGTTCATTGAAAATTCAGATTTAAAAAAAATGGACATTCAAATAATTTTAAAGTAAATTTTATTTAATTGATTTTAAAAAAATGGTAAATGTTGGATTGTTGCTTTTAGGCATAATTTAGAAAATTATTTGAAATATATTTAGACCAATACATTTATTTCATATATAAAAATTATTAAATGATGTGATTTGTATAATAAATAATAGCAATTAAGTATTTTTATTTATTGAATAAAATTAATTGATATTTAAAAGAATTTGTCAAAATTATTGCTATTAGTTATTGGCAGTGTCATTTCACCTACCAGAAAGTAGAAGTTCGATCTGGTTTGGTTTGATCTAGTCTGGACTGGTCTAGTCTGGACTGGACTGGAGAAGTTCAGAGTCTGGGAGCACAACCTGGACTGCGACGCTCGCTTCTCGCTACCCCGTATTTAAGCGTCGCGGCGCCCGTCAACAATTTCCAAATTCCATGCGCATCGACAAGTAATTACCCACCTACATCCTAGGTATACATTATATATTTCATGCGCTTGCAATCGTATGTACATATTATATACAACATCCACACCAATACAAAGCGCGGATCTTTTTCAATCAACTTCAGATTAATACAAGAACATACATAAAGTTATCTATATAGTTTCTAGCGCAAATTGTAAAGACATGTAGAATTTTGTGAATGCGCCGGGTATTATTTTTGTATTATTTGTGTAAATCTAATCAAACTGTTCGATTTACTTTTAAAATATTCCAACGTAAGCATTTTGTCTTAGTAATAAATAAATTTTAATGAATTTATCGGGTCAAAGACCCACATTGACTTTTGACTGAAAAATAAATATTACACATTTATGAAATGCATAGTTTATTCGATGCACCGGTACTTGTCTTTGTTCTTTTCTCCCTATATTTACGTAAACAGTTTATTGCATGTCTCGTAAGATGCGAATTTCCTTAATTCAAACGAACAATTCACCTTCTTATTTCACATAAGTGAATCTTAAAAATAAATGCAAACTAATTATATCGATCTCATATTTGCAACGACGTTTGGAATAAATTCTAAATCCATTTTACAGTAAACTTTCATAATGTTTTCGACATAAAAATAGAAAAAAAAAAATATATCATCAAAAATAAAATTTAACACAAATAAGCTAGTTAATTAAATTTTTGTTTATTTGTGTACTGTGTTCAATTTTATAGTAAATATTCTAGGTATAAAAAAAATAAATAAAAAAAATATGAATGATTTTTTACGTCAAAAGCAAAATAAACTAGTTAATTAAAATGTTGTGCATTTGTGTATTTTAATCATTATCCAAAAAGCATTACGCGATTCCACGAAATTTAACTTCATTGTTCGCAACCATATTGTTTCGATTTCTCGTGAATTCACTATTTCCAATAACATTGTCAATATTCTCTATTTTTGTTTTGTGTTTTAAATTAATTACTTTATATCCCAAATCCATAAATGACTAATTTTCAATTCATGTTTCCGGGAAATAAACTAAAACATTATTTCCTGTAAACACAATTATTATACATATGTCTAGTTTTTGTTATTATTTGTTCTTATTACTAAAAAAATTTATTTTCTATATTTTTGCCATTAACTGTTTTTCTTTTAATTATAAAAATATTGGTTATCACAACAGTGCAATGAATGAATGGATGCGCCGGGTTCGAGTAAACCAAGTATAATGGAACTTATGCAAGAGAAATGATAAAAAAAAATTCATTTGGAAATACCGGTTGCTGATGAACTAATTACGGCGAGTGCCGTATCCTATAGCTCCTATACATCCTCGTCCACTAAACCAAAGCCCGATCAGAAACCTGAGATAAAATATACATTAATTAACGAGTAAAACGACACTCAAAACATCGAATATTCCTAAAGAAATATAAAGAGAATAAATAAAATGAACGTCATCCTTTTTCATTTTCTTTGCTCATTAAACAAATTCCTGACCCAAGCTTCAAGCTTCATTTTATTTACTCTGCTTTCTTATTATTTTCATTCATTTTCCCGCTCGAGGAATTCGCCGGGCGAAAATTGCTCGAATACTTTTCACAAATTAAAGATTGTTGCGCGATTTTCAATACTATTTCAAGCATTCAAATAAACTGACAATTTGCAAATGTATATCATTTTGTTTCAAATCTAAAAGAATTTCTTTTTTTTTAATAATAATTAATACAGTAATCGTTTTAAATCCAATTGCATGCAAATCATATGTGAAGTGTTTGCTGCAAAATTAATGGTACTTACCGGATGCATTCAAGAAGATAGGATAGGAAGATTAGTTAACTGTACGCTTCATGTATTAACCCATTTCAGACGAGCGGCGGATTTATCCGCCATAAACTAATAATACAAAAAAAACACTCCATCTGCGAAGAGTTAAGATTATCTATTATCTCAGGGTATATAGTAACTAAGCCTCTGAGAACATCCTTATTCGAGTATCAAGGGAAACTGCGGTGGCCTCCGTCTCAATCATAATCATTCGGGGACCAACTTATGTATATATAGATAGATGTATAGACAACAGCAAACGATGTTTACATAAAACTTAGACTTAATGCGAGATTCTGAAGCAATCAATACACTATAAACAACATAGTAAAATATCCATTATATAAATGAATGGGCTGAGTAGATATATCATTACATTTAATTGAATACACTATAATTACTTTTCATTACATTATATAATTGCTGAGAAAGTTTAATTGAAAAGATTAGAAACTTACATGAATGTTAACTTTAAGTCTAAGTTCTATGTGAATGTGCGCGTAAGTCGGTATCAGTAAGACACATTAAATATCAATGAACTATTATGCAAAATATCTATAATATATACTGTATATATCTGAGTAAAATACGCAGTATTTGACAAGTAACTTGTAAATATTTGAATAGAAATACTAAAGTTAAATTTCTATTTGTAATTGATTTTTAATTTATTTTGCCTGTATTGCGTAGTGTGTACTTATTGTTAATTTACAGCTATATTACTAATCTGAAATTTATAAGTGAAAATACTCACCTTCAATTACGTAATTATTGTAAAATTTTAAAAAATGGATTCAATTACTGATGACTATAAAGATCATATTTTTTTTTAGGTAAACTGATTTGAACTTTGCAGACTCATTGATAATAAATGTAAGAAGAAATACGATGCGATGGAAAAGGATGATTAAATACCGAATGTATAAGCGCAAAGAATGCAGTGTAAATAAATCAGTGAAATGATAAAATATAGAGATCGTTGGGTCATAGGGTCAACGAACTTCAATGGGTAAACAATGTCTTAATGAAGTACAAGAATAGAAAAGACGCAATAAAACATTTAATTAATTGGGGTGGGTCAAATTAGCTCAGCACCGTCAAGTTTTCCGCGGCCCCAATGAATATTTAAGCCGCCTTTCAACTCAAACATTAACCACGACAAATTGTAATTGGATAGATGAAAACTACCCGCGAACTGTTTGTGTTCCCCGTTTTCATTTCCTTTCAATTTTCCATTTTATTTTCTTTGTGTTCGTCAGTTTCCTGCATTGTAGTGGGTATGTGCTGAATAATGCATCGAATTTGCAAGTGGCTTGTTTTTCCGATAAAACGAGGCCGTGATCAGCGAATCATGTATTGGTAATGGACCCCTTCTGGTTTCCGACAAAATGGTACACACGTCGTCCCAACGACGAGTTTAACGAACCTCCGACCTCGCAATAAAATATTAAGCCCCCGCATGCACCTGATCTCCGGTAATAAAATTACTATTTGCGGATAAATTCCATCCATAAAGTTTTTTCGTTTTTTCAAGAACAGGCCCATTAAATTACATAAATTACAGTTTTAATATTTCAATCGCTAATCCAAATTTATGATGTAGATGTAATATTATATATTTTTTTTTTAATATTTTATTTAAAATTCTTAATGGACCCTAATACGATCTAAAAGGGTTAACAACTGAAGTTTTTATTACAAAATAAGTTGTTAAAATATTGATCTTCCATCTGGAGTATTGACGCGAAAGCGTTTGCCTGGAGAATACTTAATCGATCCTAGTCCGCCCAGCGTGGTGGTATCTGTATGGCGCGCCTGATAATTCGGTGGTGACCTGAGAGGACCATCCTGGAAATAGGACGGTCTTTCAATCAATCCTAAGGATTCATTTGCGCCGAGGTTTTGAATCGATACAGGAATTTCAATCCGAAAACGCAGGCGTACTGCCAATTAACCCAATTGCTGGACCCGATCGAGCGATCGTGGCATACACTTCGCATACGGCGGTAGGTACGTAATCCGGACGAAAATATGCATATGCGTGATAAATGTTCGAAAATCGTTTCCCGATTTCCCAATGCAGTCGTTACAAAGAAGGCCATATAATAAAAAAAAACAACGGGGAATCCCCAACGATCATTTGCAAAGCTGCGGATACTCCAAGACAGGTAATATGCCTTTCATACTTTATTCCATATTTTAAAGTGCAACGCAAATGCGACCGATGGTAAAATAGGAGAGGTTCAATAACCCTTATTACCGGTATAGATAAACAGAAGCGATCCCGTTGGGAGCCATTGGATATTGAGGATCCTAAAGTATTTGCTTAATGGAAGAACATGGAATGGAAATGGGTGAATGCGTCAGAGGCGTATCGATCAATGGTGAATTCTTCCGTACTAGAGACAGTTATGAAAATGCAATGTTACTTTTTTGCATATTCATTTGAATTCTGCAATTTATTCGAGTTCTGCTTGATGATGCTCGAAGTAATTTCTGATCTGAGGGGGCGTGTTGTTGCGTATGCATGAGAATGCAGTTATGCAACCCAATGTACTGGAACGTTATAAATTTTGACAATAGCAACCTTGAAATTGATTTTTAATGAATGAGATGTATGGATTTTTCGCTCCACGATATGATCTGATCTGCACATTTACCTGTATGTCTCCTTTTTCTCGAATTCGGCTTCAACGGTGGCGATGTTTTCCGTTGGCGTGGGAACCTTCTCCTCTTGCTCTCCCTTGGCAGAGCCCATCCAAGAACTGACCTGATTCGTTAGTCCCGAGAACATTTTATTGTTTTTTTAGGTTTTTAGGGGATAATATGGATGAGCTGGATAGGATTTAGTGCAGACTGTCTCTTCGGAGATGCGGTTTGCTCAATCTAGGTGGTTATTCTATTGGGCCAACATATTGCACGGCACTTCGACGAATTCGCTTTTGGTAGATACTGGTATATATAATGTATAGCAGACCAAAGGCGACGACGTTCACTGCGTTCACTGCAACTTCTAAAAACGACCGTGTGCTCTCTCTCTCCGTGCGCCAAGCGCCAAGGACACACGATGTGGAAATAGGTTTTGTGCGCCGCTCGATGCTCCGTGTTGCCAAATGGGGGAAAACACCCCCTAAAATTTGCCACCCCACACCATCCTGACCCCATCTCGAGCCGCCGAGTGGCGCTCGACTTGGCCCAGCCCGAAACGGGGAAAAAAAGCGAGAGAGAACGCGAAGCGACGACGACGTCGGGACCACCCCTGGCGCCACCCCGCACATCAGCCCTAATCAATACTCATAGATCCACCATCACACAAGAGGCAAAAAATGCCTATGTTTCTAAAGCATATTGCATTTTCTTAAAGCAAATGCTACATGAAGATGCTAGCGGTTGCGTGTCACCTAGGAGGTGCTCCAAAATCCAGGTGTCAGTTTGTTCGAACTTCGTACCAATTAGCACGAAGTGGGCCACCCACGCAAAGGGTTTACCCCAAATTACACGAGGCTTGGCAACGATGCTACACGCATGTGGACACATCAGGAATCAGCTCGAAAGTTGTTTCTACACCCTGACACATATTTAATTATTGTCAAATTTATATGGGCCAGACGGCACCATTGTAAAATCAATCGCTCGATTCTTCTTCCTACTCCACCACCCTCGACAGTCTTGGCTTTGTATTCGATCCACGCATTGCGACGCACCACGTATTGATCCGAGGTGGCTACTAGGAATCCTACGAAGATTCCATTACCGAAAGATGATGATGCTAACTAACATTCATCTTAAGATATAATAAACAATCCGCAAACATCCGCAGCTCTGATACGCCCACTATTATTGACGCGCTCCCGATTTACGTCAGGATAAAATCAATACCAGATTGTGAAAATTTTGCCCAATTAAACAATATATGAAATGAACACGCAAAAACACACGTACAATTGTTTATGTGAGTGGAAGACGGGTCGATAGCCCCAACGTGTCTTTTTGGCAAAAGATTCACTACAATCTGCCAAAATCTTTAAATGTAACGATACAGTAACTTCTGCAACACAATATGGATCAATAACCTCAAGATAATCTTTTATATAAAAAAATAATATCTATAGAAATAATTGTACATTTTATACAATTTTAACGATAAAATAATATTTCAACTATTGTTATGATTATAGGATTGTCTTTCAGCTATAAAATTAGATAGTACAGTTTTGAAATTTACTTTAAACTTTCAATTTTAAAGTAAAATACGTTACAAGTACTTATAGATGGTAGATTTGAAGCATCATATATGCATGTGGCCTTGAATGGATGCCAGCAGCGGAATGGTGTTGCTCTTGATTATTTCCAGCTCAAGATCGCATGCATATGAGATAAAAAGTGATTCCATAAAAATATATATATTGATGATAAAACTAGATTTTTTTATAAAATAATCTAATTAAAAAATCACAAAATTTACGTAGAAATAAAAATATAGAGTAAATATGATTGAAAAATGAATATCAAATAATTCAAGCACTTAACTAAAGTGTTTGTGCTGAGCATTTGTATATTTATTGTAGAAGGGGCAAGTATCCAATACTGTCAGTACTCCCATAAAAATCGTCCTCTCCTGATTGAATCTATTGGAATAAACGGTTTGCTTTTAATTCAAGGACGTCTAGCATTTTATCGACTAATACGATTATTCCTTACCTAACGTTTGCAAATTAGATTTGTCTGGCTCTATAGATGAACGTAAATATATATATTTAATAAAAAAAAATGTTGATATTGGTTTCAATTGTGGGAAACAAGCGCAGTAACGAGATTTGTCTTTTCTTTTTTCATAATGGAATTGCCTTTATCATATTGAATTCCGCGTAAAACCACTGCCATTTCGAAATGTCCTGGAACGCATTTCGAATGCTCGAAATCAATTCATTTTGCAACAATGAAATAATCGCATTTTCCGTACGCGAAATTGGATTATGCAGACAGATTTTTCAAACTGGTTTATTTTCCACCTTCTAGATTGCTCTTATTTTAACTAGCATATGAGCAGATTTCAACTGTCTGAAGTCTAGACAGTTATAAGCTTTGAATCAATTACTTGTAAGAAGCACCTGATTTCCTCGCAGTCGGACTTTAATAGTATCAGAGTTTAAAGGAAAAGGAAAGCGAAGATGGAATGTCTGATACATACAGTTGGAGTAGCAGCAATAAAGAAGAAAATATGTATTCACTTGAATATGTATTCACTTGAATACATATACGGATAAGGAATGGCAGAAGACTTACATCCATCCGCATTTTCCTCTTTATAACGATTTTCCAGTTCGCCGCCTACTGTAGTACAGACGATTCGCTAGTCACATGCAGTTAGTTATTGCAACAATTCCATAGGGATTTAAATCGTTCCGTCGCATACTTTTAGTTGCACGTTGACGAGCAGTCAAAACGCGCTTTGTGCCGGATTTATTTAAATATTCTATTACTTTCCTATAAATAGAAGCTCTTTGCATTGAAGTATGTCCATACAAACATTCTCGTTACGCTTTCATACAAATATAAATATATATAAAATATAAGAAAATCAAATTCACATTGCTTTAAAATTTCCTTTAAATACTTTTTCCAGATTTATTTAAATTACTTGTCTATAGGAGTTCTGTTCCAATCCAAGTATATACTTATAAAAAATATAAGAAAATCTTTACATTTTTTCCCATTATTTTTTGTCTAGTTGTAAAATTGTAGTATATCTGAAGGTAGAAAACGTGCAAAGTGTAATTTGATTAATGTGCAGCTAGCGTTTTCTGTTTGACGGGTCTAAAACCAATATTAATCAAATTATCGAATGCTAATTACGAATTTATAGGAATTATATTGATAGGGTATTTAGTAAATTGAATTGCGGCCAACGGAGGCCAATAAACACTCGATACAGATAATATTATTAACGCTGAATAGGACGAGTATTATATCGATCCGGCAAGTTTAATAACAACTTATTCGCGAAATCGAATTCCAATATGATTAATAGAATGGTAAATGTTTACCAATTCAGTATATAAATTTTATTTCAATGCACACTATAAACTAAATTTTGATAAACAATGTTGATAATTGTTAACTACAGACCATTTTTTGTAGTTTATATAAAGACATATTTTCAATCCTCGTGTACAAAAAATCGTTGTTTTCTTTTTTTTTTATTTTGTTGTTGCGTCCATTTTAAAATCCAACATTCATTGGCTAAAGCAAAATTAATGAATGCGTTTGTAAACTTTGACAAAAGCAAACGAAGCAGGAAATAAATTGGTTTTGCTGCAGTTGCATTTAATGCTACCGTTTGAAGCAAATGATCTTTCGATGCATGAAACAAAATTTTACACGAATTACTACTTTCTAAGGAATATTTTCTAATAAACAATCAACGTGAGTTCATGAACGCTTTCACTTTTTTCGATGTGAATATTGCGAATGGAAAAAGCGCACGGTTATTAAATACGTGTATGTGCAAAGATTCTCCAAATCATTCCATATGTTGTGATATTTTCTATATACTTCTTTATAGTTTTAATTTTAATTTCTGTTGTCTGGAAGAAGTTTATTAAAGTCATAAATGGAATGATTTAATATCCTTAAAATTTAGTAAATAGTGTGAAATAGAAATTCATATTGGGCGGAAAGACCTCGGTCGTTAGCCCTTTGGCCAGCCTATTAGTATATATATTTTTATTGTATGTTAAAATTTATTTATGTATAAATTGTACTTTTTTTTTCTCTTCTTCTTATGTATCGATGTTTGGCCAATAAATTATTATTTATTTATTTTTAGAAATTCATTAGAAATAATACAAGTTTGATTAGTAATATATGATTAACATCAAATAATAGATATGAAACAAACAAACAAATAATCATTTATTCAGTACACCATTTTTCCAAATAAGAATTGTACCTTGTATGATAATTTATATAAAAATAATAATTTCTGTCGGTGTCCACTTTTATGAATAATGCAAATAATAAAAATAACGTTACTTTATTAATAATATTTAATTGAAATAATACATGTGGATGTTTATTTTATTTAAAAAAAAAATCGTTACAAGGTTGAGTAACCCATGGAATGGAGATGGATAATCAGCCTTTTATAGCATTTAAAAGTTCATATTCCACGCGCGTATCTACTGATATGCATATAGGAGGCTTAGTACAGTGGATCAAAGTTTGATTATAACTATATTAATCATCAATGGTTATACTTGGAACTAAAAGTTCGTGGTATGGTAGATTGCTTACAAGGAACGACAGCTGCAAAGTACATAATGGACATATTTTCTTTCATATAAAACTTAAAGGTTCGGATGTTACCGGAAGTGAAAATGAAAAAAAATGCACCGAAATGGTAGGGCCGATATGCCCCAATTGAGGGGCGGTAATAGGGTTGTAAGAATTACAAGAAATAAAATAAATATTTTCCCTAGAAGCAACGCTGGCGAGGTTGCCAAAGAGGAATCCGCCGGTTTGCACGATGTTCAGAACGGTTAAATTATGAATGGACCAATAGGATAAAGGCAGGGTCGGGCGTGCGAACCAATGACTAGCTAGGTGCGGCGTTGTTTAATTCATTCGCCGACGACGATTCATAGTCACATTGAACCTCCGTGCGAGCTAGTAAGGTAAGTGCGAACCGGTAAGAACTGTTCAACGAATTTCATACATTGTCTTTTTTTTTCTATCTGCTTTTCGTTCGCTGTGCAGTCAACAGTAAGTTATCTTTCCACGTCCGTTGCTATTATAAATGTCGAGAATGTCATCTACCAACATCAATGTGGGAATATTGGATGGGCGCAATTCGAGCCGGGTTTTAAAACCTCCGGGCGGTGGATACTCGCAAATCTTTGGCCAATGCGAGAACGAGAGGCCGAAGCAGATCAGGCATCAAAACACCTCAGAGATCAAGGACTGCTTTATGCACCAAGAAACTAAGACTGAAATCACACAAGAGACTGTAACTAAGAAGGAAGAACTGGAGACGGTTAACGATGGTAACAATGTAGTGAACAAGATTGAGGCGACAACGGAGCCGGTCGTCAAGGATGAAGTACCGGTTAACGATGGTCCTGTGGCGATCAATGATGTGCCATTGGATATCAAGGAGGTTGCAGCTCCCATCAAAGAAGGCAACGATGATAAGCTGGAGAACAACGAAATTAATTTGAAACAGGCGCAGAGAACCCGCGTGCCACCGGGTGGTTACTCTTCAGGCTTTTGGTAAAGAGTCGCCAGCTTGAAAACAAAACAAAAAAAATAATTGCTCGTTTCGTCAAATGCTGTATTTTTCTTGTCCCCATTTATATTATCTATATATTTATATGTATGCGTATATATACATATATATATAAAAATTTATATATATATATTTTACTCGATTGTGATTATTTCTTACTATTTGTAATAATGCGCCTTTATAAAAATTAAACAACTTTCGTAAAAAGTACAAGTCGGTTCTTGCAAATGACGTGCCTTTTTTGTTCCTATCTTGTGTAGTAGTCACGCCTATATCCTATATATTTATCTTCATTTCTTATTTTACTTCTCCGAAAATGAGTGTATGTGGCTGTTCACGAATAAAACATGAAGGAGGATCGATAGGGCAGTTTTATGTGCGGACCAAATAAATAAAAAACAACTGCGAATGGCCGAACCGTGGAAGGGCACGCCTGTTTCTGTTAGTCATACGGTCACTAACTTTAAGTGAAAATCGAGTTGAAAGCTTCGACAAGGGTAAACGTTTAGGCCGTATTTAGCGAAATGTTATATATATATATATTGTTTATTCTACTTAACACGAACGTGCTGATGTGACTCACAGACGTGGTCTGTTCTTCCATACATACACAATGTTTGCTTGATGCACTAGCATTGCACCAGCAGTTGACTTATTTGGCTTTAAATGTAAATTGATATGCTGTTGAATTGAAATACAGCAACAATGAATCACGCCGCTTCATCAAATCGCATTGTGCTTGTTTACGAAAATAAAATAAACATTCCATGTTTGGTTTCTTTCCAACTCTTGTTTTCGTTTTGTTTCCTGGAGGTATCATAAAAGTAAACAAATACATTTCTTGTTTATTTATTTTTTTTTACTACCTTTCTGCTTACATTATACAGAAGCGCATTAAAAATAGTTCATAATTTATATAAAAAAAAAATATATAAAAATTCATTAAATCTACGCCTGTGTAATACAGAAATTTCATTTTATTCATCATTAATCCTATATCTATCTGATTATCCACCACACAACCATAAGACTTCGAAAAATCAATATTTCACAACGAATATATCAAAAAATAGAGAGTAGCGTGTGATGCACACCTTCATTAAATATACGTGCAATTTACTCTGAAATCGATCGCGCAGCTAAGGAATCTGCAACTCCAATAGACAGCATTCGACAATGAACATAAAAAAATAGATTATTATTATTATTAAACATTTCATCTTCAACTGTACATATATTATGCCCACTCGACCAGCTAATAACTATTATTTAGTGACTAACATGTAAGACTACAAATTCAATATTTACATGATATCTAAGAGCAACGACACATAGAATTTCATAAATTACGAACTAACAAATTTTTGATCAGGTAATTGTAGCGCGCATTCCCGCAATTTTACTTTTTTTTTGGGATATGAAAAAGACAAATCAACATTACCATATTTAAAACAGTTTAAACAAAAATATGGTGAACAAACATGTTCTTAACAGCGACCGTCCTCTTATTCGAGACTTTCTGATCCTTCTGAAAATAACAATTTTTTATAAACACTTTCTTGATAACAAATATCTATAACTTACCGATTATTAATTAGTTTGTAACATTTTGCAGCTAAATAATAGTTTATTTTTGATAAGGTACTATGCAAAATTTAAATGGTGCAGTAAGCGCGCCACTTGATCCAAAATTGCTGCAAAATATCTATCTAGATATAAATTATTTTTAATATTGCTAAATTTCTTCATTATTTTTCCCAATATTATAATATTTCATGTATTTTAACATATTAATACTATTTTATCTTATCCATGAAATTAGGTAAAATTTTACTAGAATCGTTTGTAAACGTATTTTCCTTATAATTGGCGTCAAAAAAGTAACCAATCTACTTACATAAGTTGTATATTTTATGACAAATCTTTCACAAAATTGCTAGTGAATTGTTGTAAAGCTGTAGATTTGATAATTTTCATTTGATCTGTTTTTATTGTAATTAGCATATAGCAAATTTGTAAAAAAAAATTCAATTTTTTCAAACAATTAATTACTTTAATTTGTTGTGTTAAGTTAATCTATTTTCTTTTTGTTGCTTTTGCAATCTTTCTTGAAGAAGTTTATTGCGAATTGGGCAAATCGCTGTCGTAAGGTAGGCGAATTTTGTGGTAAACTAGGAGTCGAACTATATGGGACATTTGGTCTTCGATTCCTGGGAAACCTTTGTCGCACATTTTCCTCCCTATACTCTTCAATGGACCCACGAATCATTGCTTTGTAACCAATATTCACTACCGAATAGAACACTATCACATATCTATTATGATGTGTTTCCTTGCTGACAAGAGTTTTATCAAATTTAATCTTATCCTCAAAATCTCGATCACGTGCATTATTTAAATGTGCACGTAGTATGTACAGTTAGTCATCTGAAGATGCATTTTGTAGCGAATGCTCCAAGGACCTTTAGCAGACGGCCAGTCGACCACGCAGAAAGTAATCAATGCGTAAATTATACACTCAACGAATGCAACCTTCGAGTGGGAAGGTAATCAAAGAACAACGTCTTTGGCGACTGTTTCATAATAAAACATTTATTCGATTTGTCCAAGACGTTTCTTCGAATATTGGCGAACTTTATGTTTAAGTTAAATTAGTTGTCGATTGCAAACAATGTGAACGACACCATCTGGCCTAGTCAATCACAGGCAATTAATAACATTATGTAACGAGGCTGCAACTCTTTCGACAGCGATAATCAACATCTGCTGAAAATCAATGCGCAAAGTTGAAGCCTGCAAAATAAAAGAAATTAAGAACAATTAATCCTCAAATGGATTTTGCAATAAATTACCTATTGATGGCGAGAAAACTTGCAATTTATGATTGTATTAGCGAAGGTCTTACGTTTCCTCTGTTTTCATTTGCATTGAATGCAAACCATTGACCCATAAAATCAAATGCAGTCATCAATTCAATCAAAAAAATAATTAAGAAAAAGGACTATTATTATAGATAAAAATATCATCCTTAAAACACTATTTTTTACATTTATTATTTATAAAAAAAAGAGTAACCAGCTCATGTAATCACGCGCTCAAACATTAATAAATGTATAACAGAAAAATTACAATTTTTTTTTGGTAAATATTTAAAAAATGCGACTTGCTAGAAGTTCATTTCAAATTGTAAATATAAGTTTTCTTAAAAAATCTAAACATCGAACTTACATAGGTTTCCTATCGATGTACGAACGTGAGATAGCAGTTCGAAAAAAAATGTAGAATGGAAAACAATGTAATATATAATAAAAATAAGTACATGATCAAAATGAACAAGATGTAGAAAAATAAAAGAAAATATTTATATGATCTGCTTTAAAAGCTCGTTCAGTTCGACTTGTTCGCGTTCCTTGTCAGATTGTTCTTGGTATAGGCGACTAGATATCTCTTGGAACCTTTGCCTCAATGAGTGGTTCTCGATGTTCTCAATTTCAGATTCATGCTGTGCCAATCTATTTTTGATTGTTGCAATCTCTCCCTGGCACCTCTTCCAATCTCGTTTCAATATTCGCTAAAAAATAGACATTAGTAAAGATGAAAACTAACATTTGGTATATATTTACCTCTAGACAAATTCATTGAAGAATAACAGACACTAGATGACTGGGGCTGATAATAATCTAAGTCTTGTAGTGGTGATATGTCCATTGAATTAAACATATCTGTCGAAAATTCGGTCAGTATCTTGGAGTCAACAGTGTTGTTCTGAAACATTGAATAAATTATAAAACTGTTTATATAACTACCTATAAAAATAATACCATAACTGAGTTTGAATCTGTTAAATGACTGTCTTCAGCAGAATTCTGGCTTGTCTCGTCCAATTCCAATACATGCAAAGTGGCATCCTCTTCCTCAGAATCACTCACTGCTCCTCCAAATATATCATGTTCAGCAACATTGGGGTTTGGATCAATTGGTTCCTTCTTAATCACAGTTC
>NW_017098280.1:0-1475 GCF_001412225.1 Nicrophorus vespilloides | reverse complement strand
GTATAATATTTAAATAAAAAGAAGCAAATGTTCTAATTTTTGTTCTTTTTCTTTTAAACATCGAACGTCATAACAGCTTATTGACAACTGACATTTAGAGGCAACTTGACATTTCAAGAAGAGTTTCCGAAATTGGACCACCTATTTAATTTAAAGAAATGTAGAATATTTAAATAAAAAGAAGCAAATGTTCTAATTTTTGTTCTTTTTCTTTTAAACATCGAACGTCATAACAGCTTATTGTCAATTGACATTTAGAAGCAACTTGACATTTCAAGAAGAGTTTCCGAAATTGGGACACTCCACCTATTTAATTTAAAGAAATGTAGAATATTTAAATAAAAAGAAGCAAATGTTCTAATTATTGTTCTTTTTCTTTTAAAAATCGAACGTCATAACAGCTTATTGTCAATTGACATTTAGACGGCAACTTGACATTTCTAGAAGAGTTTCCGAAATTGGACCACATATTTAATTTAAAGAAATGTAGAATATTTAAATAAAAAAGAAGCAAATGTTCTAATTTTTGTTCTTTTTCTTTTAAACATTGAACGTCATAACAGCTTATTGACAACTGACATATTTCAAGGAGAGTTTCCAAAATTGGACCACCTATTTAATTTAAACAAATGTGGAATATTTAAATAAAAAGAAGCAAATGTTCTAATTTTTGTTGTTTTTCTTTTAAACATCGAACGTCATAACAGCTTATTGACAACTGACATTTTAAAAAAGCAACTTGATATTTCAAGGAGAGTTTCCGAAATTGGACCACCTATTTAATTTAAACAAATGTATAATATTTAAATAAAAAGAAACAAATGTTCTAATTTTTGTTCTTTTTCTTTTAAACATCGAACGTCATAACAGCTTATTGACAACTGACATTTAGACGGCAACTTGACATTTCAAGGATAGTTTCCGAAATTGGACCACTTATTTAATTGAAAGAAATGTAGAATATTTAAATAAAAAGAAGCAAATGCTCTAATTTTTGTTCTTTTTCTTTTAAACATCGAACGTAATAACAGCTTATTGACAACTGTCATTTTAGAAAGCAACTTGACATTTCAAGGATAGTTTCCGAAATTGGACCACCTATTTAATTTAAAGAAATGTAGAATATTTAAATAAAAAGATCAAATGTTCTAATTTTTGTTCTTTTTCTTTTAAACATCGAACGTCATAACAGCTTATTGACAACTGACATTTAGAAGGCAACTTGACATGTCAAGGAGAGTTTCCGAAAATGGACCACCTATTTATATTAAATAAATGTAGAATATTTAATGAAAAAGAAGTGTTGAGAACAAATATTACTATTTATATTGTAAAAATAATAAAAAAATATTATTATCATTCTAATTTCGTTCTTTTTCTTCTTTTCAACATCGAACGTCATAACAGCTTATTGACAACTGACATTTAGAATGCAACTTGACATTTCAAGGAGAGTTTCCGAAATTGGACCACCT
>NW_017098279.1:7229-7571 GCF_001412225.1 Nicrophorus vespilloides | reverse complement strand
ATTTAATTGGATCAATCTCAAATCCCAATTCGGATACACTTTTTGTTCAATTTCTACCAATAAACACAAACATTACTAGAAGTAATATAGATTTAGTTATTTAATTTAAAAGTTAAATTAATATTTAATTTAAAACATAATGCGTAAAACTATCATTTGATACAGAAAGTATTTAGAAGTGAAAATTGATTTTTTGTCTAGTTTGTAGAATAGCAAGAGTAGTAGAAATGATCTTAAGTAAGTTAGAAATGAAAATGACTGTATTTATTGGTGAAAGTACAGAGATATATATTAATATTTGAAATTGGAAATGCTCAGAAGGAATTGATAAGCTACTATCGA
>NW_017098279.1:6880-7222 GCF_001412225.1 Nicrophorus vespilloides | reverse complement strand
CCAATAAACACAAACATTACTAGAAGTAATATAGATTTAGTTATTTAATTTAAAAGTTAAATTAATATTTAATTTAAAACATAATCCGTAAAACTATCATTTAATACAGAAAGTTTTTATAAGTGAAAATTGATTTTTTTGTCTAGTTTGTAGAATAGCAAGAGTAGTAGAAATGATCTTAAGTAAGTTAGAAATGAAAATTACTGTATTTATTGGTGAAAGTACAGAGATATATATTAACATTTGAAATTGGAAATGCTCAGAAGGAATTGATAAGCTACTATCGAGTTATGTGAATGAAATTAGTATAAAGCGGAACTAGATCAATATTTAATTGGATCA
>NW_017098279.1:0-6856 GCF_001412225.1 Nicrophorus vespilloides | reverse complement strand
GTCTGCGTTGGAGAGTCCAAAAAAGAGGAACATGTTAATTTCGCAGCGAATTACCTTTGTGTCCAAATAGCATTCGGGGGGAGTTCTAAAAATAAAACGGAGAGTGCAATGCTGCTGCTTCTGCTGCCATCATCCAACCGTGTGCACGCACGGTTTCTGTCCGATTCTGCGGTGAAAGTCGTGTTTATCTCTTCACCAGAAAACAAACAATCAGAAATCAGCAGCAGCAGCAGAAACAGAAGAAGAAAACCCGGTGTCTACTTCAGTTTTACTGTTTCCCTCTCTCGCCATTAAACATTCATGCGAAGATGTTATTACCTTTAAACAGTTAGAAAATATTTTTTTTAGTGCATACCCTCATTGCTCTCAAATGAAAAGGGAGGATACGGAGAGACAGAACATGGGGGAAAAGTATAGTAAATTTCATCATTTGCATATGCGCTTCGTTTCCAGTTCCTGAGGGGTGGAAGGACGATTCGTGTGTAGATGTAATTTTCCAAGGGTTTCCTGCTACAAATCCTACGAGCATCTTTTTTTCCCCTCACTTCCGTTTACTCTAAAATTCATTTATAACATGCCAAAAAACCAATTTAAAATAACATATATTTCCCTAGTATTATCAGGTTTTTTGATGGTTCAACGGAAATAATTAAATTTCATTCTAACCATTTAATAGAAGTTAAAATATAGTTAATATTTCATAGCCTACAAAAATTAAGAGTTTTAAATTTGACATTTGATCCGTATTTGACATAACAATAACTGAAACGTACTGTTGTTAATGATTCACAACTTTCACAAGTTACGTATTAAAAAGTTAAAATTAAAGAGAAGAAACGAAAACACTAAAACCTAGTTGTTAATATTTGATAGTCTAAGAAAGAATGATTAATAATTGAAACGTCAGGTTATTAACGTTTCAGAGGATTCAAAAGTTAAGTGTTGAAAGCACTTAAAAAAGTTGTTAATATTTCACAGACTACAAAATTTAAGAGTTTTAAATTTGACATTTGATCCATATTTGACATAACAATAACTGAAACGTCAGGTTATTAATGCTTTACAGGTTTCAAGATTATAATTGTTGAAATACAAACAAAGAAACGAACGCACTTAACAAAATATAAGAGTTTTATATTTGGCATAACAATAAATTATCAATAACTGAAACGTAAGGTTGTTAACGATTCACAACTTTCACAAGATACGTATTAAAAAGTTAAAATTAAAGAGAAGAAACGAAAACACTTAAACCAAGTTTTTAATAGTTGATAGTCTAACAAAGAATGATTAATAATTGAAACGTCAGATTGTAAACGTTTCAAAGGATTCAAAAGTTAAGTGTTGAAAACATTTAAAAAAGTTGTTAATATTTCACAGCCTATAAAATTTAAAAGTTTTAAATTTGACATTTGATCCATATTTGACATAACGTCAAGTTATTAATGTTTCACAAGTTGCGAGATTATAATTGTTGAAAAGTTGAAATACAAACAAAGAAACGATTCACAACTTTTATAAGTTATGTATTAAAAAG
This sequence comes from Nicrophorus vespilloides, assembly GCF_001412225.1. Lineage (NCBI taxonomy): Eukaryota > Metazoa > Arthropoda > Insecta > Coleoptera > Silphidae > Nicrophorus > Nicrophorus vespilloides. The sequence continues at coordinate 5,319 of NW_017098279.1, read as the reverse complement.
TTAAAATTAAAGAGAAGAAACGAAAACACTTAAACCAAGTTGTTAATATTTGATAGTCTAAGAAAAAATGATTCATAATTGAATCATCATACATCATAATACATCAGGTTGTTTCAGAGGTTTCAAAAGTTTACAGCCTACAAAATGTAAGAGTTTTAAATTTGTCATTTGAGATAACAATGAATCATCAATAATTGAAACGTCAAGTTGTTAACATTTGATAGCTTTTAAAAGTTAAGTGCTAAAAAAGTTAAAATACAAAAGAATTATTTGTAATGTTAATGATAAATTGTACAACAAGAAATATTTTATTTAAATATTAATTGTATTCAAAAAAAATAAACTTTCATTTACTTTTTTAAAAGTGATTACTTTTATTATTATTTTTTTTAAATTAACTGTTACATAATTTATCCTTCTTGAAACATTTCACAGGATTCAAATAATCCAATTGGTTAATGGTCATTTCCAATATGATTCTCTTTCTTTTTTCATCAAATTCAATTATATTAAACATCTATCATTTCCAAAAGAATAAACCACGCGCATTGTATTTAAATCGAGATTAGCTAAAACACAAATTAAATACAAACAGATGTAATCTCTTCATTATTAACAAGTCTAAGCCGTAAACGTGAACAGTTAGTTGGCTGTTTCTAGACTTCCAACCAGTCCGTATTACAAAAGAATTTAAGTTATGCGATTTCATATACGAAAATACATAAATATGCGATTTTTTTTTTTAAATATCAATATATGTGTTGGAAAAAGATCGTTAGGTTTTGCTCGGATGAAGGAGCTTGCTTATATTTACACGACGGATTATCTGCATGGCATCATTATTGATCTTTTTTTTTATCGCCGGATATTCGCAAATAATGGCCGTTCCAGTTTTTCCACCCCAATCGCAAATTGTTTGCAAATATTGATGGAAGATTTGCTTATGATTCATGGTTTTTCTTTTGTATAGATTTCCAGGATGTTTGAGTTTCGATGGAATATTAATAAAGGCGTCGCTTGTATCCCATCATTTTCTGAATTCAAATAAAATAGATTTAATAACGTGATAATATATAGGAAAGTTGAGTCATAAAACTAATAGAATTATAAGAAAGGAATTTTAATAAATTCTCTACAAGTAAAGAATTTATAGTATTAAAAATATAGTCTTGCACATTTTGGAGATGTGTCTACTAAAGTAAGTATGATCATCAAAAAAAAGAAGTTATATTATGTATGATGATTAGATTTGAAGTTATTAAAATTTGGAGAAATTGAGTTTGAAGTGGACACATTTTGCTGTTGAAGAATGTAGGAAATCATACTTTTGGCAAACTGTGATTGGAATATATATTGGGATTGTTGTTCGTGCGATTTGGATGCCCGAAGCTTCGAATAAAGTGGCATAATTTGTGTATTCCAGCAACGTCGTTTCCTCTTCACGCATTCATTCATTCAAACATCCCCCGTATCGATCAAATAAACCGCCTCATAAGACCCAGGGAATAAAACGAAACTGCATTGTATATATCTACAAAACATACATACGTCTGGCTGCATGCTGCATGAGCAAAATCGTAGACGCCGCATTATTTGCATACAAGTATAAAGGAAGTAAGGAAAATACAGGCGACAGCAAACAAATACAGAAAAGGATCCCTTATTTCTTTTCTCTGCTGGTTCAGTTTCGAATCCCGTAATGCATGCATGCAAGCAGCTGCTGGTCTTTAGTACGTAAAACCTTCCACGTCCCGATTCCAACATCTCCTCTTTACCTGCTCTGAAAGTGAGAGAAAGAGAGTGAAACAGCCCTAAAGGAAAAGTGAAATCCGCAGGCCAAAAACCTCTCGCTAATATGGATCAATGATGCTCTGGGGTCACCGATCGAGAGGCTCTCGCACCGTTAGGGTCTATGGGTCCCCAAAAAAATAAGCGTGCAGACGTCCACAACAAAACCATCAGCAACAACAACAACAGGTTGACCCGGGCATCTGGTTCTTAGCCTCCCAAAAACAACAACAAAACGAAATCTTCGTCCCTTTCTTAATCAATGAAAATACGAGAGAAAGAAACGAAGGTTTGTATTTTTTTTTTGTTAATGTTGTTTGGAATAAATCACTGAATGCCGTGCCGCTAATTACGTAAGGTTTTTCCTGGACAATCAACGAAACGAACAGGTTTCGTGTGCTCATCGGCAAACGGAAAAACGCAACTCGTCTCTTAAGATAAAATAATGGACACACGACGTCCCTTATCGCAAGGCCACGTGAGTCGATCGTGTGCCACTTCTTGTTTTCAGTGTGAGTCAATGCAAATTATTCCGATTCTTGCGTAATATTTGCGAGCGTCAACAATGCACACATGGAAAGTATGGGAGAATTTTGCACAGAAAAATAATAATAATCGTGGAGTAATCAACTTAATTATCCAAAAAGAATGGTATTTATTAATTTTGTATTGACCATGGGATTATTTTTTTTTCTTTCGTCACAAAATTCCATTGAAATTTTACATTTTTTTTTTGAAGGATTGCAAAAAAAATTCTGTTTTGTTTCCTTAATTTGCAATAGATTTGTATATTTCAACAAGTCAATTTTTTAACAATTATTTGTTGCAAACATATTTAAATCCAAAGTTCCAGTCTTATTGTTTACAATAATTATAAATTTGATTAAAAAAATACAAATTTCAATGAAATTCTGTCTCAATCCTCAAGTTAATATATAGATTTATATATTTTAAGAAGTAAATTTTGATTACATAAATTCAAATGAAATTGCATATTTTCAAAAATTAAAGAAATCTATTTCATTTCTACAAATATAGTTCATTTCTGTATATCAGCTAACATTTATTATTACATTTAAATTTAAGTTCAAATGTATAATTTGTTATTAAATAATTTAGAAATTTTAAAACTAATTAAAAGAAATTTACAATAATTTAATAATTTTTTCAAAATTTTCATATTCAGTGTATCTGCCATTCGTAATTTCTTAGATAATCACTGAAATATATAAAATTATTGATATTTCTTTAATTATTCGTAAAATAAATTTGAAAAAAATTTTCGAAACTGTTTTTCTTTGATTTCATACAGTATTGTTTAAAATCCATCTGAAAATCGAAGTAGAAGATAAAATAATGAAATGTGTTAAACATTTCCCTTTTTCCTTGTGGAAAATACATTTGTTTACTCTCGTAATTGTGTTTTCTTGAGTTTATGAGATTTAGTTCCATTCTATACAAACTTATTAGCATACAATGCACACACAAACACACACAATGTTGCTTCATTTTCCGAAAGGATTTTCACAAAATCCGTCCGATGTGGCAATTCTATCCTCATTTTCTCGCGAGCGAAATTTCCACTTTCTCTAATATCTAGGACTTCGACTTCATTTCTTATCGATAAGTTATTTCAATTTCTGTTTATATTTTTTTCGCTTAACCGAACTTGCTGCAGGCAAGGTACTTTCTTCTGTACCTCAAAGTCCTCTTCGTTTCTAATTTGCGCTGATTTCACCGAAGTTCGCGCAAATTTTGTTCAATTAAACGCTATGTGGAACATCCATATGTTATTACCAAAAGTAAATATTTAAGTAGTAAATGTGAAATTGCAAATAGCAGTAAAACTTGCGTAATGACGATAAATATTTGAAAAATATAATTATTAAATAAAATAAAATATTCCTAACTAATTCAAATAAAGCTACTGTTAAATATTTGAATAGAATAATAGAAAATTACATTACTATAAACTAGTTTTATTAACTGTTAAATCTATGTTGATTTTGGATCTGTAAATAAAATACGTACGTTAATATTTACAATTAACATCAAACACTTCTGTTCCACTAGGCAATTTGTATTTGTGTAAACATAAATTTTATTTATCTTTCAACAAATACAAAACACGTTTCCGTATTATTGCCGATTATTTTGAACCGTTGCGTATTTTGCACATCGATTGAATTAATGAATGATTACGCATATTAATTAAATGGGAGTGCAAACATTGGACTTAATTAGATAATTAATAGTTCTAGCCGGCAGAAATGCAGAACTCTATTTGCATTTCACAACGGTATTTGCATATTGCAGGTAATAAAGATTGGTTTTCTTTTAAATTACTGATTTTAAATTATTAAATCAATTTTTAATTACTTATTAAGAGGACGTTTTTTATAAATTTATAATATCGCTGTTTTAATTAAAGAATAATATAACCATTTAGATTGAGATTTTTTCATTTTAGACTGAATATTAAAGCCAAACAGAGAAAGGTACAACTGTTACACAACTTACGTTTTATTCCCCATATATTCAGCTTTAATTTCCATCTTTAATATCTACTCTACCTATTATAGGCTTTGAGTAATTCATTTAAATGTGAAGAGACTGCTTTTTGAGGCATAATTTTACGTTACTTCATTTTTGAATGCAAATTACATCCAAACAGCGAAAGCTACAACTATTACTCAATATACGTTTTATTCCCCATACATTCAGCTTTAATTTCCAGCTTTAATATCTAATCTACCTATTATAGGCTTTGAGTAATTCACTTAAATGTGAAGTGTTAATTTTACGTTACTTAATTTTTGAATGCAAATTACAGCCAAAAAGCGAAAGCTACGACTATTACTCAATATACGTTTTATTCCCCATACATTCAGCTTTAATTTCCATCTTTAATATCTAATCTGCCTTTTGTAGCCTTTGAGTAATTCACTTAAATGTGAAGACACTGCTTTTTGAGGCTTAATTTTACGTTACTTCATTTTTGAATGCAAATTACTGCCAAACAGCGAAAGCTACGACTATTACTAAATATACGTTTTATTCCCCATACATTCAGCTTTAATTTCCATCTTTAATAACTAATCTACCTTTTGTAGTCTTTGAGTAATTCACTTAAATGTGAGGACACTGCTTTTTGAGGCTTAATTTTACGTTACTTCATTTTTGAATGCAAATTACATCCAAACAGCGAAAGCTACAACTATTACTGAATATACGTTTTATTCCCCATACAATCAGCTTTAATTTCCATCTTTAATATCTAATCTAACTATTATAGGTTTTGAGTAATTCGCTTAAATGTGAAGACACTGCTTTTGAGGCTTAATTTTACGTTACTTCATTTTTGAATGAAAATTACAGCCAAACAGCGAAAGCTACAACTATTACTCAATATACATTTTTTCCCCCATACATTCAGCTTTAATTTCCATCTTTAATATCTAATCTACCTATTGTAGGCTTTGAGTAATTCGCTTAAATGTAAAGACATTGCTTTTTGAGGCTTAATTTTAC
>NW_017098278.1:0-1126 GCF_001412225.1 Nicrophorus vespilloides | reverse complement strand
AGAAATTTTAATTTATAAATATTAATAGAATGGATTCATAATAAAAGTAATACTAATTTCCGTTGTATTTGCACAATCATTAAACATTGCCGAAACACGTGCGTTATAATTTAACACCTGCGAAAGTCTTGCACAAAACAGAGATATTACAAATAGAATATTAATGAAAGTGTACGTTTTTTTAATATTTTAATTTAATATTTTAATGATTATACAATAATTGCGCGAAAAAATAGATAAAGCTATCCCCCCTGGATATACATAGTAGATAGGTTTCTGAGAAAAAAGTGTAAATCGAAATTGTAACTTTTTTAATGTAAAACAGCGACTAAATCGAAAAGTATACGAAAATCGCGAAAACATGTAAAGAAAGTACCGTGTAAAACAATGTTATAATTATTTTTTTTTACTTTAAACATTTAGTTGGTAACAAAATGTAATTTACAACTTATTATTTGCAATTTAGTTTATTTTTAATATAGATTTAATCGAATTGCATTTTTTTCAATACTGTTTTTTGTAATGTTAGGAAACTTCATACTATATATAATTATCAATTTGATAAATATTTAGTGAATTGGTTTTCAATGTTTGCTTAAATTTATACTAAATCAATATTTTAATCAAATATTATAATAGTTATACAATAATTGCGCGAAAAAATAGATTTCAATCAAAATAAACCTATTCCCCCCTCGATATACACAGTAGATAGGATTATGAGAAAAACGTGTAAATCGAAATTGTAACTTTTTGAATGTAAAACAGCGACTACATCGAAACGTATACGAAAAACGCGAAAACATGTAAAGAAAGTACCGTGTAAAATAATGTTATAATTATTTTTTTTTACTTTAAACATTTAGTTGGTAACAAAATGTAATTTACAACTTATTATTTGCCACTTAGTTTATTTTTAATATAGATTTAATCGAATTGCATTTTCTTAAATAGTGTTTTTAGTATTGTTAGGAAATTTCATACTTTATATAATTATGAATTTGATAAACATTTAGTGAATTGGTTTTCAATGTTTGCTTAAATTTATACTAAATCAATATTTTAATCAAATATTATAATAATTATACAATAATTGCGCGAAAAAATAGATTTGAATCAAAATAAA
>NW_017098277.1:0-1536 GCF_001412225.1 Nicrophorus vespilloides | reverse complement strand
GTGTTTTCGTTTACATTTGCATCGTCTTTTTAACGTATTTTTATATAGAAAATGAATGAATGTATATATTTCAGTATATAAACAGTAGAAGTCTCAAAACAGATTTGTTTTCATTCAGTTTTAAGTAGATTTTATTTAAAATTTGTTATTATTGAGAAATATATAAAAATTAATACATTTTTGTGAATAAAAATTTTAATATTTATTGAGAAAAAGGAAAGTTTTAAAAACGTAATTAATAATTTTTTGAATGCCAAATTGTTTCCGAAATGAATGAGGATTTCCGTTCGAAACTAATTTATAATAGCTAATAAATTACTAGTAAGTTTTTAATTGCGATCATAAAAGAAAATAACAAATTTGTGATTTTGTTTTACAATTTAATTTCCAATGAGTATAAATAAAAATGAGTAAAATTTACCTTTCTTTTTCATTAATTTTTAGATTGCTTAACTTTGCTCACCGATCTCCATAATATGCGTTGCTTAACTTTTATCTGTCATTTATTTCTTATTTTTTGTAAAATATGTACATCAAACATCATAATTTCTGTTGCTTAACTTTTGTGATTCATCAATGCTTAAAGACGCAATAAATACAGTATTTAAAATCGTCGAAAAGATGTAATTCATAATTATTATTACCAGTCTTCATTGCTTAACTTTAGCGAGTTATAAACTATAAAATGAAGCAAAAAAAAAGCATTGAAAATTTGTATATTTAGGTGATAAAAGTAGAAGGATTAATTCAATTTTTTAGGTGAAATTTGCTTAACTTTTATCAGCCATTTATTTCTCATTTTTTGTAAAATTTGTTCATCAAACATCATAATTTCTGTTGCTTAACTTTTGTGATTCATCAATTCTTTAAAGACGCAAAAAATGCAGTATTTAAAATCGTCAAAAACGATGTAATTCAAAATTATTATCACCAGTCTTCATTGCTTAACTTTAGCGAGTTATAAACTATATAATAAAGCAAAAAAGCATTGAACATTTGTATATTAAGGTGATAAAACAGAAGGATTAATTCAATTTTTTAGTTGAAATTTGTTCACCGATCTTCATAATTTGCGTTGCTTAACTTTTATATGTCCTTTATTTCTCATTTTTTGTAAAATATGTTCATCAAACATCATAATTTATGTTGTTTAACTTTTGTGTTTTATCAATTCTTTAAAGACGCAAAAAATGCAGTATTTAAAATCGCCAAAAACGATGTAATTCATAATTATTATCACCAGTCTTTATTGCTTAACTTTAGCGAGTTATAAACTATATAAAGAAGCAAAAAAGCATTGAATATTTGTATAATAAAGTGAAAAAACAGAAAGATTAATTCAATTTCTTACGTGAAATTTGCTCACCGAACTCCATAATTTGCGTTGCTTAACTTTTATCTATCATTTATTTCTCATTTTTTTTGTAAAATACGTTCATCAAACATCATAATTTCTGTTGCTTAACTTTTGTGATTCATCAATTCTTTAAAGGCGCAAAAAATGCAGTATTTAAAATCGCCACAAACGATGTAATT
>NW_017098276.1:0-12354 GCF_001412225.1 Nicrophorus vespilloides | reverse complement strand
AAAGAGTAATGGGGCTGCCTCGTGATGACGGCCATCAATATGAGGCAGGCTTTACATTTTTCAGATGGCTTTAGTACCTACGTGCATTAAGGCTGGCACGTCGTTTATGAGGCCCTAATACCGACTGCATTATCAATCGACTGGAAGCCATTACCAAAATTGAAAAAAATAAAATGTAAGTACGAAAACATATTAACTATTCAAAAGAAGATCTTACCTTTAGAAACACACTTATAAGATAATTAATAGACTCAGGATCTTCTAAATTTAAGCTTAATATAGTATATTTAAATTTACATTTATTTTGTTATTATTGATTTAAAAAATATTTGGCAAAACTAGTAACAAGATAAACAATTAAAAAAAATACCTATGAATTCAATTTTCTAAAACTTTACTTTTCTGTGGTTGATTTAATTGAATACAGTACAATCATTTTAGCTTCCTTTAGAAACCTATTGTACGAAAGTTTGTTTGAAGTTGTCAGTTTTGGATCAATTTCTATTCCTTAAAGGCAAGAAAGCTGTTGAAGCTCACAAAGAGATATGTGAAGTATATCATGTTGAGAGTTTAATATAATGCATGTGGTAGAAGTGGTTTAAAAAAATCTGTTCTGGAGATATTTCATTCAAATTTTGACCAAATCAAAATCATAATTAAATCAGATCGTTATATAACTGTGTTAGAGATTACATACAACAACTGAAAATCACTTAAATGTCTTCAACTCGTCTTCAACTTCTTCTTCTGTAAAAATCCTTTAACACAACAAATGAATATTTGCATTATCCATGTCAAACTTGTCAATTTTTTAAACTGATCATGTGATGAAAAATTGATCATCTACGTGTTTTGTATTTTGAACTGCATCCAAAGAACCCAATGATCATTTCATATATTTACTGTTAACAACTAATTAAACTGTAGGAAATAATCAAAGAAAACTGGGCAGAATTAGTAAATTGGGTTTCACCAAAAAAATACACAAATTCTTTGATAACTCATGGAAAGTTATTGGAGCTTGGCTGTGAAGTGATGCTGCAACTCCCAAATAGCCCTGACCTTTCACCATTAGGATACTATTTATTTCGAAGTTTGCATTTAAATAAGTGGTAACCTATCTACTGTGTAATAGAAAGTTAGTGGTATTCATAATTTCAATTGTTTAAAATCATTGCAGAAACCGACTTAATATACAACACTACTATTATATTTCTAAACAAAGAATATAAATTAAAATGTATTCAGAGCACGTTAATGCATATACGAAAATAGGGCAGTTGAAATTCATAGTTACCAGAGTTCACGAGGAAACAATACTGAGAAATCAATAGTTAATTAAAATAATGTTCGCCGCTATAATAATATCGTATACTAAATCTAATGAATGGACAAAAGTATTATTGAACATTTTTAAACTCTGGAACTTGAAATTCTTAAAAATATATATAAATATATCTTTATACGGCATTTCGCTATAACAGCCTTGTGTAATTATAGCACTTTTTTGATTTATAGTCCACAATGTTTCGTTATAAAGCAAAAAAAGCTGCAGTGTACATTTTTGGGCCGCTTTACGGCCTACTTTTACGGAACGTCCGAAAAGAGAGGTATTGGGTGTATTGTCATATGACGAAGTGTTCTATAAATGATGACCGCAAAGCTGCCAGCCACACTTTCTTCTCATAACAGGCCCAGACTATTTACAAGTAATAAGTTGATATATAAAATTAGCTTTGCGCAATATCTATTAAATGTATACATTATATTATACAAGACAATAGTTGTTATTTAACAACAAAATAATAATAATTTAAAATAAAAGTTTTTCCGCACCTTCAAACGAAAAACGTCGGCAGAGAAAAAAACAACAGGTATATAAAAAGTAAACATTCAGTTTTATGCGATTCCTCGCGTTCCGCCAACATCCACATAATTTCACATCCCCCGCGACAATAAATATTTGAATCAACGAACTTGCTCGTCGTTATCGAGTTTTGCATAGCCAATGGCGTAACATAAAATTTTCTATTATAAAATAATAGTTTTACAAAAAGTTGAATTAATATTATTAAAATGTTTGTGTGGCATAGTGTGGCTTCGGTTAGTCTAATTTGAAAAGTTTAAGACAAAATAAATTATAATTTTTAAATAAATAAAAAAATAGTATACAATAATATTTTTTATACTTATATAATAGCTATATACAGTTAAAACTTTTTGTGCAGTTTAATCTTAGGTTTTAAATTCCTCGATAACAACAAGTAAACCGTGATTACGCTACCGTTCGTCATTTTGTTGGACATGATAACCTAGTTTCTTATGTCTTAAATGGATGGTGTGGACCTCGAAGACATGTCGTTTCAATAGGATAGACCCACTTGCCTCACGTGAAACAATGGCATTGTTGAACGAGACAATCCCTGGTCGACCAGAATTGTCTACTCAGATCATGCGATTTAACGTCTTTGAACTTTTTTCTCTGGGTTTTTTTTATGTCTACAAGCCCACGATCACCCAAACCTTGAAGGAGAAGATTAAATGATGTATTGCTGAAATCCAGCCCCAGTTAACCCAAAACGTGTTTACAAATTTGGTCAAAAGAACGCAGTTCTGCCAGAAAAGTCGAGAAGTGCATTTAACAGATGTGTCGTTAACATAACTTCCACATGTCTACTTTACGATTAAATCAAAATTTTCTCAAAAAAATGTGTGTTTTATTTAAAACATATATTTTGCGCTCATGCTGGGACATCTTATAAAATTATATAGCTTGAATTTCAATGCAGTATCAAATAGCAGTAATAACTCGCTTAGTCCGGTAAATTTGTATCTACCAAGAAAAAATCCATTTTTTTTATTTATATAATTCAATAATGATTCTTTTATTTATTATGGTCAATTTTAATACAAAAATATGCACAACGAACTAAATATTTTGTTTGTAAATATATATCATTTCATAGATATTTCTTAATATTGTTTTCTCTCAGCAATTAATAAGAATAGACACTCCAACAATACTATATATAATCCACCTAATGAGCCATTATATATCCTTTTATTTTCATTATAGACATATCAATTATATAATAATGAGTTTCTCACTTAGTCAAATTTGATATATTGTAATCACTCGAAAAAAAGTATTTTGAGTGATTACAATATTTATTAATTACAGCAAATATTTAAAAAATACACTTTAAACGAACCACTATGAAGTGTCGTGTTTTAATAACTAAAGTAGTTCCTCAACAGAACTGACGTCAAAAATTCATATTCTCAACATTACGACTCCGTCTGAAAAAGACGCCTCGCTAAAAACTAAGATTCGATTACCACAGAAGCCATACATACAATTTTCCAAAATAATAGTTTATTAAAAAAAAATCAGGTTATTTTTGAATAAAATATAAGAATATTAGATTGAAATGGATAGAGAGGATATAAGGAATATTTTAATCAAATATATTGTTATTTCCCATAAAAATATATAACAGTAACAAATATGATTTCAAGAGTTATATAATGCAGTGGGATTATATAAATAGTAACTTTATTTGAATTATAGTAAACATGATATTTGAAGCGAAAATATTTAAATAAATACGTGATATTTTTGATATTGCTCGACGACCCGTGATTTTATATACACTTATGTGTATATATATTTCAGTAGATGTTTTTCGAAATCGAGCTTTCTTATTTTGCATGCATATGTGATTGAATCCATAACTTTTATCATAAACTATACTCGCTTATTTCCATACACCAAACGTTGCCAAATTTCATTATATATTGCATAAAAAACGGGACACAACTGTATCCTCAAATTATAATTCCAGACAAAAGCTCGGTAAAAATATGAAATCAGGATTTATTTAATTACATAACGTTTTAAATTACTTGAATTTTACTGTTTATATTGGTTTTGTTATACATTTAAGTGTGATATTGATGGTAGGATTTGGTTTCTATTTTGCAGTTATGTAAATATATATATGACATGAAGATAGAAGGATATAGATATAAGAATCCTTTAGTAGTTAATGGTTACATGACTAGCTTCGGTTTCCGTTCAAGCGAGTAATCAGTAAATAAATCTGGTTGGATACCGGGGAAAACGAAGCAACAATGAACATAGATCAATGGGTTCAAAACATAAATCCGAGGAATGCAGAATAAACATAACAATGAATTGGGGATGGGTTGGGGGATGATTATGTAGCGAATGGAAGAGAGAACCACACAAAGAGAGAGACAGAGAGAAGTTGAGGTTTGGACCCTTTAGGTGGGCAAATGTATGCGTGGCCGGTGATTTAAGTTCGCCACAACCACCCCCCAACTGAAGAACCTTATCTGGTCGAGAGACCGAAAGATAAACTCCAATTTCGCAAATAGACCTCACGGCCGACGGTCAGAAATACATCTTTGTTAGGCGATTCCCGCAAACAAGCACGTCACGAACCGATTACATAACCTCTGCGTATGGAACGCAAGCGGATTTACATACCGAATCTCCACTTCTTCCTAGGATTACGACGGACACGTTAGATCCATCTTTTGTTCGTAGTGTCTTTCAACTAAATGCATAAAGTCACAATTAGGACTACCATTAATGGAAACCCCTTTCGCATTACGAAATAACTTATTCATCTAATTTAAGCCATTTGTGCATTTCATTTAACCTCATTGCATTATATAATAATCCACCATATAAGTTGCTTTAATTTAAATATTATAGTTAATCTAATTTCTATCTATCGCATAAAGTTTGGAGTAATAGTTAATAAGTTATAGTCACTTAAATTAAAGATTCTTAAAGTAAATATCCAGAATATATATCAGAATGTTTACTTATTTTAGTAGATAACTACTACCAATATTTTCATCAGGTATATACCATGGGTCGGCAATCTATTTGGTTCAAAGAGCCATTGCCAGTGCTGAATTGGGCTCCGGAGCCGCGTGTTGCTGATCTCTGGGTTATACTAATTCTAAACTAAACAATTAAACAATGTAATAATGAAAGTTGCAGATGCTTAGAACAGTCAAGTTTCTTTTGTGCGGTTCATTTCGAATGTATTTATGTATATAAACAGCGTTTCCCAATATATGGGATGCAAACTGACAGTTGCCATCTTGTGTCAAATCAATAAACTGGTGGAATATTCTTATAAATTGGGTCTCAGTACAAACGCTTGGATACAATATTTGATTTAATTTATTTAACACCAAAGTTATCAACATTTCTTGTATACTTAATGTGTAATAATGATACCTGAAAAGGAGAATTAATGATTAAAACAAAATAATTTTCGCAAATTGACAAAATACATTTATTTGTATTATGAATATCAAAATAAAAAAATAACGTTAATTATATAAATACCTGTATGTTTTTTTTGACAAATTGTTAAAATATATTTTCAATAACTAAGGAAAAAGGTTTGTTTATACGTGGAATAATTGTATTACTAAATTTATATTATAAAATATTGCATTAATATTATAAAATATTAATAGTTTTATTTATTATTTATTGTTTAAAATCAGATTTTCACACATATTTTCCCTAATTAAGGAATTATTAACTATATATTGAATATTATAGCCTGACAACAGAGCGACTGAATATTAAAGTAATAATGTAATTGAATATTTACTGTAAAATGTACTCCGAATGTTTTTCCATGATTGCTATGTATTAAAATGAAATATGTCAATTATTGAGTATAGGTTGAAATTACACCATTACATTTTCATTAATAAATAGTCACTGTTCAGCGGTGCGTATTTATTTTTAACATGGCTTAACTCGCTTTTGTGCCAGAACTTTAATAAACAAATATTAATTTGAAATGGTAGTTACAATACACTTGTTAAGTATATTTGAATATAATTAACAAGACTAGAGAGTAGCTTTAACATACTAGGATGAAGAAATAATTAATAGCGCTTACGTATCCTGCCTTGTCTACTTTAATGTAAGTTATTTGTCTTCGACTTCAAATGTATATTCAAAAAGTAAGTTTGTTGATACAATTTTTTTCATTAAACGTTTTAAAATTATTAGTTAATCAATGCACGTATTAGTTATAACAATCATTAAACGAATTGCGTATCGTATAATGAAAAACTTTAATAGTAAGAAAGAACAATCAATTAAAACTTTTTCCATAGGAAACATTTCGAAAAGTTTTTACAAACATTTATTTTTTTTATAATTTTTATAAATTATATAATAAAATAAAAAAATAAAATAAATAAATCTTTGACCATAATGGAGATATTGATATTTAAAAATCTTTAATTACTTCTTCATTTTCTTTGTCTTCGGTACATATAAGGTTTTATACATGTTCCACTAAAAATTCATCATTTTCTACAATAAGATTTTCGAACTATTCGACTATTAATGTTTATAATGGTGCACTTTTCCAGTAAGTCACGGTCCAAAATCGGGTAGTCGTCGGGTCCTTAGGTTAGAATAGCGATTTCCAAACTGGAAAGACTACTTTCAAAATACTGAGGCTCCAATATTTGATTTTTGTGACAATGGAGGTAAATGTTGCTTTACATTGTGAAATCTCTATATAAAACCTTCATTATCAGAACTGTATAACAATATTTTTTTCAAGTTAATTATATGAGCAAACAAAATTAGATGATACAAAATAGAACCGTTATTGAAATGTTCCGCATTTAATAAATTTATTTCTTCTTAAATTAAATTGTGTTTGATGACAGATGAAGTAAATGTTTGGTAAGCCAAAAAACCTTACTACGCTCAGAGTCGTAGTATTTAATGGGGAAGTAAGACGCTGGGATAATTATCGGCAGCATTAGGGATCATTAAAAGTACATAGCTTTCCGTGGCGTAGATAATCCTGCGGCGGGATCGGGCCTTAATCGCCGTCCGTAGATGTTGTTTCATCGGGTGTTGTACAACCCCGTCCCGCCGGAGGAGGGGTAGACGGATATTCTTCGATTTTAAACAGGGGCGGACAGAGAGGATTTAATCGCCTAATGCGCTTCCAAGTGTGTATACAGCGTCAATTAAAAGCGAATCAATATATGCAGAAAAACAACGTCCGGGTTTAAGCATTAAGGAATAACACGGAGGAGATATCTTCGGGAATATCGGGCGCTGTGTTGTTTATGGAGCTGTTGTAATCCTATTTTAAGATCGCTTATTTATGAGCCGTTTAAGTACTAAAATTGCCCAGAGCCGCGTGCTATCTGAAAGTACTTCATTAACGGGCCGAGAGTGCGAGGTGGAGGAGGAGAAGGCGGTGGTTGTTTGGTGGGGTTGGTGTTTCTCGGTGTTCACCAACCAGAGTCGAGTCTGTAAGTTATTGCGGCCAAGATTATCGGCCATCTTAATGAATGCACTAAACAATAGTGTGTCCGACTGGGCCGGAACACTCATATTGCGATGCGGAGGGGTGGTTTAATGGTTGCGAGGAGCACTCTTGAAGGCAGGTGTGCGGTGAAGGCGGCGAACCTCAGACCGGAAAACCGGAACTCTTTACTCGCCTCGGCGGGACTTCGCTCTAAATCATCCGCCCCCCGTGCTCTGCCTACCTCACCGTGCTCTAGGTATGAGCTGCGATCCGCTTCAGATATCTACATTTCAGGCACGAGGGAGCGCCTAATTTTCATACACATCTCACATTCAATGCCTTCCACGAACGCAAATAAACTTGTTTCCCTTTTTATCTCGCCGAATCTGACTATTTATTTCCCGCGTGCTGCTGCTTCCGTCCCCCCTTTCTTTCTTTCAATTCTTTCTTTTTTTTTAATTCCATTTAAACCATTTTATTACAATGAAGCCGGTTCATGACCACATAAAGACATCATCAACCTCAAGTTAATCTTCAATTTCTTAAAGTTACAAATAAGGGATGTTCATAAACAATAACACGTTTTGAAGAAATAAATAATGAAATACTACTCCAAATAATTTAATACAAACTATCTCGAACTCAAAATAATCTTTAATATGAAATCAAGGGAGTAGTTGAAATTCTCCAACCATTTAGATAAATGGTGCACGATAATGAAATCACTGATTATGTATATTTAAATACTATCATGACCATAAATAAAGATAAGAAAGCAAGATATTATAAAATATTCTCATAAAAAAGCAATCGATATCATGGTATTTTGAAATTTCCATTTCTTACATGCATCACCGTTCCATATAGACAATTGAAAAAAGTTTCTGGTCTTTTGTGTTAAATAACACATGGTACTGGTACACATGGTATTGAGAACTCATGGTAATATCAAATAGGGTTCAAGTGAATTCTTGTAATATAAAATCGCTTTCTACCTTGACAGTCGTAGATTTCACTATGAGAAGGTGGAAATCAGTTTGGTTTTCTTCATTTTTATTGAATTTACCGAAATTACCGGTATTTTTGTTAAATTTTACCGGTAATTTTAGTAATCTTATTGGCTAGTAAAACCGAATAACTGGTAAACCGTTTACCGGTAATATAAGCTCTACTTCTCAAACAGACTTGTTCAAATATTTACACATATTGCTCTTTCAGCCTTAGCATAGCGTTAAAATAAATATTGTTAAAATAATTTAAATGAATTACCGAAATTATCGGTATATGTTTAAAAAATTTACTGGTAATTTGATCGGTAAAACCGTTTACAAAATATATTTATATTTTTAGTTCTATATTATATATTAAAAAATACATACATGAAATATGCACATATTAGGTAAATAATAGGTATCATATAAAATGCAATCACATATGATATGAATGGAAATAACTATTATAAATAAGGTGTTTCATATAAAGTAAACATTTCAAGTAATTTGAATGAAAATTATTATATATGATAGGTGTCTTGTATGTTAGATTTTATGCAGGTTAAAGTTTATTCATTTTTTTTATTTCATTATGAATTTATAAATAGATTTTATTTTTTAATTTATTTATATAACTACTTCAATAAACAATATTATTAATTATATCAGTTAACTAACATAATCTGATGCTGTATCCGCACAATTTGTGATATGAGACCTAAATGTTTCCTAGAAAAACCAACTAATATTGGTTGTAATGGAATTCGATACCAGCAAAATTGGTAACTGTAATTACATAATGTTGTATATATAATATTTGTATCACATGTTACGCTTAGTGTGTATATACTAATAATCGACTACATATTTTTTGTCACAAAAACTTAAATTTAAATTTTATGTAATATTTGCATTTTTAAATTTAGAATGCTAAATAAAAAATAAGTGTTTACGTTTATACTGGAAAATATGCTCTGCCGTTGTAGTACACTACAAAGAGAGAGAGAGTGATGGTGCTTCAACTGAATTAGCTATTAACGTGTTATTCAACGTCGACTCGTTCCATGCATCGCAGACATTCGCAATATCTGAATATGGAGCATCGATTTGCATATGTTTATCCCTCAATGGTGGCGCGGGAGAGAGAGAAGTCTCTCACTCTCTCCCGCGCATCATCTCTTTTTCGCGCGTTCTCGTACATCCTAGTTTTCTCCTCGTTTTTTTTTGTGTATGTTATTTCTGTGCTTTCTGGTAGCCGAGCTTTCCTCGTCCTTCCATGCTTCACGTTTACTCTCTTTGTACATCTATATAAATGCGTGTATGCTTTTAACCGTACGTTCAATGAATGCACTTACCGAATGTTGGGGGGATGCCTAACGTTTGTTCGGCACAAAACTTCAAAGGATCAAAGTGGGCTTCGGGAGCTCTTAGCCAATTGGACCTCCGCCATTGCTTCGGTGATTTTACATATCCAGAAACAAATGCCTGCTCATCTGATCGTTAATTGTAATTACATTCCTGGCACTAAGCACCGTTGCGTGAGTGGAATGCTCATCCCGATTTTCAATTATGATCTGGTCTCAAAAAAAAACTTACCTTAACTATTTTATATCATGTTAATGAAAAATAACTTATTTATTAACAAATATATAGTGAGTTCTCTAACTTCTGATATTATTTATTTCAGAAGATAAATCGACTTTCAAGTTGTTCAACTTTCGAGTTAAATTTATCCATAAGAAATAATGCAAAATTATTTAATCCGTTCAATAGCCCAAATAATATAACATGTTAAGTTTCTATTTTAAATGGTTAAATATGATCATATACTAATAATGGTAAAATAAGTATTACTATATGTGTCATAGTGCTGCTTTGATAAGTGCGATTTCACCATCGTACAGTATGACGAACCACGGCCCCTGATGATTTTTCTTAGCCATTTTGATTAAAACCTTGAGATTATGTATATGTACGATTTGCTGGCTGCAACAGTTATAGTATTACTTTTTATATTAGTCATTTATTTTCACTGATAATTTCGACCTTATCCCAATAGCGAGTACAGTTTTATAAACTTTATTTCTGAATGTGATCTTTCTAAGTAAGTTTTCTATCAAGATGCATGCCTTGATATTTGGCTTTTGTTGATTTGTGTGCATGTGATATGCACATATTTCATTTCTTTAATAGTTATTCTCCAATTTTTGAGCCATACCTTTCCTCTAGTCATTTTCTGAAACAATATTAGCGACTACTTCTTTTGCATATATCTAATTGTTTCTATAGCTATCATTCCACAAAACCATTATTCAGTACATATTTGAGGACATAAAGAGGAGTAGAATTTGACTCTAAAACAAATCGTTGATTAAAGGTTTTGCAGTAAATGAGATTGTGATAATTCGTTTTTTTTTTATAATTTCTGACATATTTGATTATTGTTCATTGTTTAATAAAAATTTTATTCGTATAAAAACATATTAGTAAATATTTATTTACTAATAAAAACATTGTAATATTAACTTTATATATCCATTAAATGCCTCTTAGATTAATTTGATTAGGCATTGAGACTATAACAACCGACTTTTGAGACCATGTTGTTATTTATCAAGTGAAGTGTAATTTTATGATAGCGCCAATGGCACTCTATTCTGAAGTACATTCATAAAGAGAATAAAATAATAATATCGTATACTTTCTAACAATCGCTGCATCTTCAATTTCCCTGTTGGCATGAGCCAGATCCCAAGTTCGAATTTATTTTCTGCCGCTTTACATAGCATTAGTGTGTTAATCTTGGGCTGAAGCAAAACTTGAAATAAAATAAAAACGAAAAGGAATACAGATTTCCATGACCCCTTTGCTCCACTTTTGGTGAGCGAAATCGAGGGATTTTTTTTTATTTATTTTAGTACACCGACGACGGGATTCAAAGAGGAAATGTATTTCCGATTTAAATGGTGAATGAACGCAATATAAAATATACCTTTATAATCGTACACCAAATGCATGTACATGTATCGAAGCATTTAATCCACAATTTTCTCTATTCACTTTGAGAGATGTTAGTGGTTCTGAAGTTGTGATTCTGTATATAGATTATATAATATTCCATGTACGTTTAATGCACATATATAAAAATCTATAAAACAACTTTACTTTCAATATAATATTAATATGTTTGTTGGTTAATACTTTTAAATAGAAAATTATCACACATATTTACGAATAAGAAAATTGACTTAAGTTCCAAAGTTCAGGCGACATAATTTGGGTACGTCTTATACTTCAGGAAATATGGTATATTTAGTTATTTAAAAGTATTTCAACCAGTATATCCAAAACTATAGATCAACTATTTTTTTTTGGAATTAAATAAAATGATACAAATCAATAATTTAGTAATACAAATGATATAAAAAATTAATAATATAATTACAGCTACAATATCTGTCTAATTTGTGTACAATAGAAAATAAGAATGTGTTATAGATTATAATATATAAAAATAAGCAAAAAAACTATAAAAGTATGAGAATTTACAAAAAAAAATACTGCAAGCAAGCAAATGAAATTTTAATCTTGAAGATAAATCTGGTAACTTTGAAATGTATTATTTGTATGAGATGGAAAATGCTAGTGTTTTTCATCAAATTGCTTTTGTGTTTATTTTTATTGATTTGGATTTTTTATTAATACTAAATATATTTCTTTCTCATCTTATTAAAGTTCGTTAATATATGAAATATTTTTTCTATTAATTCAGAATTTAACTCAATTATACAAATAGTTTTCTTGTCTTACTTTGCTTAATTTTCATAAAAGAATTAAGTAGATTAAATTTTGATACACATAATGAAAATTATATTTATATATAAAAGTACAGCTTTGATTCACATGTATGTATTTATTTCATAATCTTGCTAAAGTTATATACACTCAAACATTTTGTAAATTATTTTATATCAACAATATTATAAAATAAAAAGTTTATAAAATGGATGAACATA
>NW_017098275.1:0-1054 GCF_001412225.1 Nicrophorus vespilloides | reverse complement strand
TTGACAGTGTTTGTTGGGCTTGTTAGCAGTTGCTCCATCTGCTTCCTCAAGAGAAAGAACAAAGTCGACGAATTTCACCCTCGACGTTACTGTACATTGTACAGAAGGCAGGAATGCAAATTGGCGTAAGATGTGATGTAACGAGTGTAGAAATAGAGAGAGGATAGGAGAAGACAGCTTCAAGATTTCGATTGATCCCGAAACTGTAATTAACGTTCGGACCTGAAAATTGGATCTGCCTGACCCGTGGATTCAATAACGGAATCGAGTGCAAAAACTAATAATCGGACGGCGGATTCATTAATTGAAATTAAATTGAATTAGCGCAAAACGCTAATTATAATTATTATATTGTTATTGTTTTGTTTTCTAATTAATGTGTCAGCTGCAACGGACGCTTTTTACTTGTTACGTACACAACATAGTTGTTATACAATACAATTTTCAATTCATTACAGTTTTCCCCAATATTTTGTTATGTTTTTTTGTTATGTTTCATTAAAATTGGAAATTAATGAAAATTCATGAAATATTATTATTATTGCAATTTTTAGTAACAAAAAAATGTTTCATGCGAAAATAAATTAATATAAAATCAATTTTTGAGATTTTAAATTACAATTTCTTACACCAACATTTTCATTGAAATAGATCAGTGATCCAGTAGAAACATATTTAATTGCTATTAAAATTAAAAAAAAAATAATTTTCAGGGGGCGCTAAGCAATAATTCTTCTGTAAAGGGGGCGGTAGGCCAAATAAGTTTGGGTACCACTGAAATAGGTTGGTACTTCCTAAAAATTATATTGATTTGTCGATAGAGACGCCATCTATATGTCATCCTACGAACTTATTGAGTGAGGTATAAATAATATATAAAATACCAGTTTTGTTCAATTAATCTAAATCCCAAACATACCCTAATTACGTAAGGAAAATAAACTCACCTGCAACAGATAAAATAAATCACATATACTTAATAAATCATTTAACAAAAATCTATTATATACTCTATATCGCAAGCCCGACAACCGAAAGACCGTCTATTGAAATC
>NW_017098274.1:0-32727 GCF_001412225.1 Nicrophorus vespilloides | reverse complement strand
AGACTAATTATTTTTCTGAAATTTAATAAACCCTTTTTTATGCGATTTTCGGTATATTGTAACTCATTGATTTAGTTTTATGCGGTTTTAAAAAATTATGGAACGTATCCTTTATTTTTATACGTGTGTCTAGTCCTTTTTTGTGCGATTTATTTTTATGCGTTTTCTAGTCCTTTTTGTGCGATTTATTTTTATGCGTTTTCCTGTGGAACGTATCTACAGCATAAAAAGAGAACCAAGTGTACTTGAAAGTGATTTATATTAGTAAAAGTAAATATAAGTTTTCATATTAAAAAGAATAATTATGTTTCAGTAAAATAAAAATATGTGATTGTAAGATATAAAGAATAAATATATTACATTGTTTTCTTTTGTAAGTATATAATATTATATACAGTGTATGGATTGGATGGATTAAGTTTAATGTAAATGCGTATTATTCACGTGTGGCTGGATAAAAGTTGCGGAACGTTCGAGTTCCAATGAACGTAAGACCGGTAGTGGACGGGTAAATAAACATTTTTGCATTCCAGGCAACAGGTAATGTAAGGTGAGTCTGGCGCCTCGTTGCGGTTTCGACTAGACTGCACAACATAAGCTAATTGCCTATTACATACGACAAATTAATTGACTTCTACCATATATCTATCTATATATAAATATATATATATGCGTATAATCCGACAGAGAAAATGTTTCCTGTGTGGAATCAAAAAAAAAATTCAATGATATAAATACATAATGTATCAGTTATATCGTTAATTGTCTCGAGAAAATATTTCATTACTACTACTACTATTTCTAATCTTAAATTATTTTATAAAGTGTCATTAAAGAAGCGTTACTATTTCTTTTTTAAGTCATTTCGGATTTCCTTAAGATCAATTTTATTTTGACAGTTGTATGACGTGAATAACTTAAATTTACTCAAAAATACACTCAAAGTTATTACGATTCAGTTTTTAATGTAATAATAACGACTATTGAAAATCAATAATTTTATAAATGATATTAGAAATGTAAGTAAATATTGTTGAAAGAACGTGGTTTTCTTCAGTACTTAGTGATGAAGAATTAGATAATATAGTAATTACATAAAAAAGTGAATTATCATAAAAGAAACGTTAACGTTAAATTTAGTATTTAAATTTCTATTATGGTCAGTGTTTACTTGAGAAATTAATCTCAGTCAATAAATAATATAAACTACAATTAAAATTTATTAAAGTAAACAAATCTAAGTAAATTCTAAACATACCCCGATTTGCGAACTCCCAAACTTACGAACAAAATTCTAAAAGCTGTAACTTGTTGATAATTTATTTAATAAAATATAATATTGGAAGAAGTTCTATCTGTTTTGTTGCATTTGTTTCTGTTCTCATTTTTTATTAAGTAATTGTGAAGTCTATATTGAAAAGTATTTGTAAGTAAGTATTTTGTTTATTTTAATCTATTTTTTTAAATTTATGCAGTCAGTAATACGTAATTTAACATATATATATAAAAATAGAAACCATGATAAATTGTAGCAAGATAAATATATTTTGAAATTTTTAAAATTTATCCGACTTACGAACAACCCTTTGGAACGAAACTAGTTCGTAAGTCGGGAGATACCTGTATTAAAAAATGTATTTTTTTAAATTTATTTCTTAATACAAATAATTAATATAAATAAATTAGAAACCTTCGCCTAAGTACCTTCTTTCTTTTATTTAATTATATAATAGCTTTTTTTTATCTAATAAATTAAAATAGTAATAACATAAATCAGCTTCTGTCAAAATTGACGTAACATCAATTGTTACAAAATAAGATCTGGAAATGTATATAATAGAAATCATAAATCATTCATTCAATGCACGAAACAGAACTTCCGATTGGATTTACTAATATAAATGCAAATGTAATGACCACCGCCTTTATTTGCTTACATAGTCTGCATTGATTAATCTTTAATTGGAGTTGAATTACTTAATGAATATAATGATTATTCTCAGACAGATCAATTACACATTAACAATATTGAATAGTTTAGTTCCACGTTTTCATTGCTGTCATTTATGTAATGTTGCAATTAAAATAACTAAATATTGATAAATGTAGTTTGTATATGAATATTTATTAAATAGTTACATTAGATTGTTAGCTAAGTTCGTGAAGATTTTCGTTCAATTAACTTGTATATTCTTTCAACCCTCTTTAAAAAAGTTTAGTTTTGATCAAATAATTTGTGTCAATTTGATACCCTCTGGAAGATACATTTTAGTCTTTGATACTTTTCTACTACTAAAAAGAAAAATGCAACTAAAGCAATAACTGAGAGAAGTTGCTTTAGCTAAAAGAATGTGCAAAAGTAAGTTTTAAAGATATTAAAAGATTCGTATTGAAAAAATTATCCAAGTAATTTTCTGTATAGTTAGATATAAATAAAATTCGAATATTCAATTGCTAATTTACATTGAAAATTAATTTTGAACGTAACGCATCATTGAATTGTTGTTTATTTTATATATTTGCATAAATGTTAAACGAAAATTACTTTGTTAACATTTATATTGAATTAATGAATTTGCCATAATAATTTGCATTAAATATTCCATTGTAATACAAATATTTTTCTAATTAATGTTACATTTGTTATTTATACATTAATTGACAAAATTTGACATTTAATTTTAAATATTACGAAAATCTATCACATAATTCTATAATTGATGAATCTGTACATTTTATAAATTTTGTTTACGAGACAAACAGAATGTTAATTTTCACATCGATTATAAACGTTGAAGAATATTTATGACACCGTTTGTTTTTGCGCACGGTGAATAATGATGTAGCTTATCGTATTACCGATGATAAAGTGGATGGTGTTCCAAGTGCGTGGGCTGCGAAGTTGTTGCTCCATCAGATGACAACAAACACTAAATACGCGCAGATAAACCTCGATTTATTGGACCACAATGTAACGTGCTCTAATAAGATAGAAATTATGCGCATTCCGAATATTGACAGCATATCTAAACATGCAGATTACGCTCAAAATTGAAGCATTTTCGAATGGCATTTCAACGTAAACCAACAGGAATTTGCGTTCTGATGGTACAGAGGAATGTTAAAATTAACTTTCAGTTAGGGGTCAGTTAATAGCCGGCTCGGAAAACGTGGATTCTTCATCGCTTCGATTGCGATTTCTTCTTCAATTTTTTTTGTTCAATACTGTTGTCTATTCAAGTTTCAAAGTAATCCTAACGAGTGAAACGGAAAAATTCTACTAAGTTAAATAAAAAAAATTGCTGAATTCCATCGCAAATGTTCTTGGCAGCAATTAAAATCTTTTTTCTGGAAAAGTGCAGGAAATGAGCGGATTGGAAGTTTAATTACAAAATTACTGGCATATTCATTTTGCTGGCAAAAAAATATGCACATACACGACTAAGGACTTTCGCTTTATTGTGATTATTGTGTTCAGTTAATTAATTACTTTCATTAATGTATGCCTTAATTAGGTGATACTAATGTAATTATAACTTAGATTATTAACAATTCAACAATACCTCACATAGTGCGGATAATCGATTCCATCCGGACTGTTTAAAACAGAACTAATCGAGAAACTAAATACACAAAAAAGGAGAAAACAATCATTTATGTATAATTTTGTATACTATTTAGAAGTTTAGTTTCTTGTGACATTTTCATACCGGGCTACTATAGATAAATCAATTGATCTGGGGCCGCGCTTCTTCGATTAGTCCGGTTTCAAATAGCCCGAGATATTGGCGGAACCAATTAGCCGGATTATGTGAGGTATTGTTTAATGTCATCAGAACTACATCATCTTTTCAGATATATTACCCAAATATGTAAAAAAAAAAGTAAAATGACTGAAATTTAATTAATATTTTAATAATAGTGTTTAAAATGAAATGAAAATCTAATTCAACGGTAAAAAAAAACATAGTTTTCTATTATATTTTTGAAATTTGCTACAAATTAAATTAACTGATTGAAATACGTATAAAATTACATTATAAAATTGACGTAATTTAATAATTACAATGATTAATATTAAATAAACAATTCGCTTGAAAAATTGTAAAATGGGGAGTATAAAGTTTATAAAGAAAATAACTTTAATGTATTTGTATTAGAAGAAATTCAATTAATTTATATGGAAAAATTGAAAAACAAAGCATAATACATTTGAAATACTTTTCAAATTAATAAAATTTTCGTTTCTTTATTAATTTTCTTAACGCATCGTTATTTTTAAGGCTGCTTTCCTTGATTCTTTTTTTTAACTTTTTTAATATTATGTAAGCTCAGTTTTTAAGAGCATGAAGCAAACAAATTCCAAGCGAAAGGAAAACTTATAAAATATATCAATCAGACTACGGAGAGACGAAAAGATTGAAATTCCCTAAATAAATGCACCCCTCTTCGTCGGAAGAAAGTTAAAATCACCATAAATTTAACTCAGCCAATGGGACGAGCACATTTCTTCATTCTTTATCATATTCCGAGACGAGCGCTTTTCACTTTCACACCTGGATTCGCGCCTGGATGTGAAAGGAAGCTGCGAGAAAGCGCTCACATATAAAACACGAAGTAAAAAAAATATATGAAAACACAAAGCCCCGTGGAAAGCTTGGTATTAGTAAGATGATTTCCATCTCCACGTGTTCTGCATCTACTTTTTTTCCTTTCTTCTCTTTTTCGTTTAATTTTTGACTCTTATTATTTCAGGCGGTTTCAATTAATTTTCGCAAACGCCGCCGCGAAATTGCCTCATCCTTAGCTTTTACAATTTGAATTTTCATCCATCCGCAAGACGAACGCAAGGGGATTAAATTTTTAAGCCCTCCGCCAGCTCTCTTGTTAAACGGTCGAGATTCTCCTGAGATTAACTTTTTTCTATGTATTTCATCTCGCAAAACGTGTTCGGACAGAATTGTAACAATAGAGATGGAAAATTAGTTTTACTCTTCATGTTTTCTTCAGGCAAGATCTATTGTTTCCATCTGCCAGATTTAAAATTATATCATTCTCTAAAGGTTTATTTAACCTTGAAAATAATACTTCTAAGTAACAATAAACTAGAAAATTTAGTAGACTTACCGTAGATAAGAAGAGTTACAGAGTCCGTTTAACCAAGAAATAGAATCTGTAAAGAAATATAAACAAATTATAAAGATTCTCAAAAGTAATCAAAATACACATAAATATGCATCTCTGTAATTTATTTTGATATCGACAAATTAAACTAATATTTCATAGTGTTTTCCTCATATACATCTATTTCTTTATTAATATTAATGAAAATGAACGAAGGAAATACAATAGCAATTTATATATGTTTCATGTATATTGAATATATTTATTTCAGAAAACGTTTCGTAATGATTGTCTTTATTCTAAATTTGACCTAATATATAATAAGATATGACTTATTGATTGATTAACTTAACTAATGGAGTGAGTTTGCTCTTTCGTTTACAACGAAAAAATATTATGTGACAGATTTTAAATAAGGTCGTACGAGCTGCCAAGACGAACATCGCAGTGGTCGAACAAATGAGGTGACCACGCCAGAAATGGTGAAGAAAATCCACAAAATAGTATTGGATGACCGTCGACTGAAAGTGCGCGAGCTAGCAAACATGGTAGGCATTTCAAAAAGTACTGTACATCGCATATTGACTGAAAATTTGGAGATGAGGAAGCTGTGCAAGATGGGTGCCGTCACAATCAAGACAATGCACCAATTCACAAAAGCGTTATTGCGATGGTCAAAAACAATGAGTTAAAGTTCGAATTGCTTCCTCGTGCACCCTATTTGCCACATTTACCACCCTCGGATTATTTTCTCTTTCTAAACTTAAAAAATAGGCTCGGTGGTAAAAGGAATGCCAACAATGAAGAACCAACAATGTAAAGCTCGACGGTTCTCATTGAACAGGGTATCAAATATATTGAATATCTAGCTATAAGAAGACTATAATGACATATAAATATATTTTTTTGTGTTTTCTTTGTTAAGTCGGGTACTTCTAGGACTACCCTCGTAACAGCATTGCAGCTAAGTAGTTTCATAACAGTGACAAAAGGATAATATAATTGACAACAATCAACATTGCATCTGATGATTTAGTTCCGATAAAATATAGTATACGTAGTTTGAAATTGACACTTACAGAAAATGAATCTAATTGACAAAAGACGTCATTCCAGATGATTTCGTCCCGCTAAAAAATTATATAAAATATAATACACGTAGTTTGACATTGACAGTGAAAGAAGGATAATCTAATTGACAGCAGACGACATTTCAGCTGATTACCTCACCGATAAAATACATAAATAAATCGGGAATGAAAATAAAAAACAAAGAATATATTTGATACCAACAGAGGAATTTAAAATAAATCGTTTATCACGCCAATACAGTTGCATCACTTCACCGAAACTCCATTAAATTCAGTTGTCTAACCCGATTTTTCACGCTTTATGCACCCCCGCATTTATAACATCCAATAACACCACGCTTTGTTTCGGAACGTTTCCGTTTCTTCTATCCCTTTTTTTTCCCAGGGAAATCCAGAGGCTGGAAAAAAACTGTATCCCAGAACTAATGAAATAAAATCGACTATATTGAAGGGGAGTTTTTCCATTAGATATATAAACATTTTTTTATGCAGAACTTTGTTGGAGAGTGTAAGGATTTGTATATAAACGAAATCTTGAAGTAATGTTCAGAGTAATTCAAAAAATATTTATACATCCATTGAATTTTTCAATCTCAGTTAAAAACCATAACTTATCATTGGTATATATAACGAATCAATTAATATAAAAGTCTTCCAAATTTAATTAGTAGAGCACACTTGATGTTACTACGCCTCCCTTAAAAATGTTCAATCATTTGGCGCCTCCACTGCCCCCATACATTTCATAAAATAAATAAAACTTTAGCAGTAATTTGGAAAATTGCTCACTGTGACTAATATTCCAGTTTGGAAGACGCTTTATTAGAAGATCAAACTCATTCCTAATATATTTCTTGGTTAAACGGACTCTGTAACTCATGTTATCTACGATAAGTCTAATTGAAACTTTTGTATTCGTTTCAAATGTTTTTTTTTATATACCAAATAAAACACTCTTTGCATGTATGAAATATCGCTAGGCATATGCATCAAAGTCAATGAACAAACAATGCGTTTATTGCATTACGCGAATGTCAAAACTATGATTTTTTCGCAATCAATTCGAACTGAAATATTCACGAACTGAATGTTTATCAAATCATACCGTACATTACACATCGAGTGTTTTTTTATTGATCTATTGAATTGTTAAAATGGTAAAGTTTTGAATGCAATGAAACATCGTGTAATTAAATTATTGATTGTTCAAAACAGACGCAAATAAATGTAATTGAATATTATTTAAAGATACCTCGACTATGGGTTTCCATCAGTCCGTATTCTCTATAGTCCGGTTTGAATATTCAACACAATAAAAATGAATTCTAAAAAATTATTACAAACAATATTTTTTAAACGTATTTTTCCTAAAATAATGCAGAGTATTTTGTACAGTTTATTTTTTGTTAACTTCAATTAGTCCAGTCAATTTTAATGCAAAGTTGACTAAATTATTATTATTTTTTCAATCCTTGTTACTTTCAATGCCGGATATTATAAAAAAATATATAAATAGTAAATAGTGAACATTGACACTAAAACTTTATTTTGAATCTATGCAAATTTTCCAATGGACATTTCTACATTCTTTTAATAGAACCGAACAAATTGTATTTTATAATTAAATTATATGAAATTAAATTGTTTATTATTTGTTATTATAACTTTTATGAACTTGTAAAAAAGTCTTATACAAAACTAGACTTACTTCATTCAAAATTAATACATGTAGAACATAATAAAGATATATAATAAGATTTGTTATGTGTTAGAATACAGAAATTAGTAAATAACGATAATAATATAACTATTCTCAATGTTGTATTCTCAATCTTATAATCTTTATAAACTTATATATTCGATAAGAAAGTTCGAAAAAATAGATTAGAAAACGCGCTTTTTTTTGCATAAATTATTTTTTTTATAATTATTACTATAAATTATTTGAGATATATTTAATAAAAATGTTAAATTTCAAATAATTCCATTTGAAGCACAAAAATTGAACTATGGTAACCAAATCGATTCTTCAATTTATTTCAAAATACGTATTTTCTTTTGTTTATATATTATAAATAAACGTACATGTGATGAATTTAACATCTCAAAGTTTATTTAATAATAATTCAAAATATTATGTGATATGGTATACATTTATTTGATAATATTATAAGATTTCATACATAATTAGATTCGCCCTACCCACGACCTGGTGGGCGCAGGTTCAAATCCTAGTCAAGTCATGCCTTTTGTGAGCCATCTCAGTGCTTGCAGCAATAGGGGTATCGTTCATCACAGATGGATAGTGAAATTAATGATGTTCAGAATATGAACCTTCAGCCAGGTCAATGGAAAATGACAGTGTTAAGGATAGCAGCAGATTCACAATCAAAGAAAATAGTGGAATTGCAGAGCATCAATTTACTACTGAAGTTATCCTACATGACGACAGCCAACCAACAAATTAAAATCATATCATCATAATGCTAACTATCCACCGGGAAAGATTATCCAATTAGTGTTAACCGTGATCTTAAATGAACAGATTGTGAATAAAATTACACAAATAATAAGATTTATTGATTAAATTATCGATAAAAAATATATATATATTGATATACATTCATTTAAAAGTTAGTTAGATACAAAATGGAAACGCTTCTTTTATGACAGTTAAGATATCTAAAGAATTCGAACGTGTATAGAAAATATACATTTACTACTAACGTTCTTAATTTAACTTACATTTCAATTTAAATTTAAAAATATATTAAATGTGCATTTCCTTTCTATCACAATTACTACAAGAACCTTCAGAGATACTTTATAAATAAACCGAATTTTAAGAATAAAATTATGATACCATCAACTTGATTTATCATTCTATGAAGTCTTTGGAAATAGGTAATTGAATGTATGAACATTATCAACATGATTTATGTCACAAAACTGTGATGCGTTTCGTATGGAAAAGCGATGAATCATCAATTAGCTAAGTTGCATCCTTGCCTGTTTTGGTGTGGCAAGTGAGAACCCATCGCATATTCAATTAATGAATATTACTGTCCGTTGGCGTATTGCTTCCACTGCGACGAAACCAATCGATGCCGCATTTATACATTTTTAATTTATTAGCGCCACACGGTATGCAACTGTAGGCGGCACGGCACGACCTATCTTGATGATCACGATGATCATCAAGATCACAATCTGCACGAAGTGAAAATGGAATTGCGTTTTCTGCGATGGAAAAGTGGTATTAAATGCATTATGCAGAAGTACGTATTATGTATTATGCGTACGTTATGATAATTTGCATGAATTAGTGCGTATTTGTGTAAATGTACGTGTGGAGCAAACAATCACGATTATTCAGAACGCATTAATAATCCTAATTAATTCATTTGACCGAGTTTGCTTGGTTAATCTGGTTAATAGCAAATTGACATGTTTAGGAGTTAAAAGCAAACGGAAAGTGCGCTGCTGCTGCTGCAACTGTTGCACTTCTTCGGTGCCTCACCACAATATCTCGCGTTAACCTTTTATATATGTTTACTGATTACGACTTATGTATTCTCGGAATAATGAACTTTAACTATTTATTTTAAATGCGATCGCACACACAACACATTTCATATAAACGCATGAACCGCGTTTCCGAATCGCATTACTCACCCGTTTTATTTATTTGCCACTTATTATATCACCATCACAAATTTATTATAACATATTTTCGTACACGCTTTAAAAGGTACATCTTACATTTTGAACTCATTGCAATTAACATATTCCATATTTATTTCAGACTATAATACGTATAATTTGGTGTTTTATTGTATAAATAAGCAGTCCTTTTCGTCAAATATTGAACATTTCTTATGTTGATGTATAATTCGCACTTGTCTATGATTCACATCTTAATCTTGAGGTACTTTTCTATAAACAAATAGCAATACTTTTTTACAATACTACTCGCGCGGTGTTTTTTATACACCACATGACGGAATGTATGTATGTATGTATGATTGTATTACGACAAGAAAAAACTTATTCATGTTAACTAATGCTTTTTTATGCAAAACATTGCACATTTCTTGTGTCGACACACACACCAGTGTTTAATTCACATCCTAAACTTAAGACATTACCTATACCTAAAAAGTATCACATATTTCTTATTTCACTTAAATTTGAGATACTTTTTCAATACAGCGGTATTTCTTTTTTCAGAATATTGCATATTTCTTGTTTCGGTTTATAATACACTTTAATATATAAAAAGCAACTTAATGTTTTAAGTTTTTCTGAAAAAAAAACGTAAGTACATCAAATTATTATTATTCTGTATTATGCGTTTTTTAGTAAAGTATACTTTTCCTTCTACACAAAATTAAAACAAATTTTTTGATCAATACATGATATAGACAATCTTTTCATTTACCTTTTCAAAATTTTATGAATCTAATCAAAATAATAGCTATGATTCATGAAATACCAGCACATTTCTATAATGATTCTTTCATCAAAGTGATTCGAATTTGGTAAGGAAGCATAATTGAGTCATTTTCTTTTGAAGATCAAAGAGTTCAAAATTGTCTTCAGCCTGAGGTTAAATTTTTTAGGGAAGAACAAAACAAGCATAAATAAGAAACCTTACGAATAGCTTTAATCAAGAAAACCAACAATTAAAACAAGAAACAATAAAAAAAGATGTTAGAAAGGCTCAGATTTGTACATAAGCTTGACGTTGATTCAGACTAGTGTACAGCAATATCTCGCATAGTGCGGTTAACGGTTAAGTCAATATCCCGGACTGTTTGAAACTGGACCAATAAAAAAACTAAATAAAGAAATAAACTGTACAATAAAAGAAATTTATATTTTTTTTATTATTTGTTTATATTTTTCTCAGAAGCAGAACATTTTCTTTTTTTTACTTTCGGCGCGCATTTTGCATTTGAAAATAACGAACAGGACTTATGTTAATACCCAATACTTCCTATATAAAGGTCAATAAAAGTTCGCTAAATAATATTTTTTTGCTGCTTGTCAAAACGAACTGTGACCATGATAGAAACGACGAAACAAACAAAAAAACAATTCTAAAGTACTTCCGCAGTTTTCAATGAACATTCCCGGATATTTCAATCAATTGCTGAAATTGCCTTTCTAGTTGAGTCTCCCGATATCATTGCAAACTGTTACGAAAACACAACAATGGAGAAGTGAATCTTTACCGCATGCACACTTTGTATGTTATGTACAACTATGAATTTTAAAACGTATTTCAAAAACAGAGATACACAATACAAAGCTAAAATTACATGTAAAGAAAAAACTTATTTTTTTCAAATGCAACAATACCTCGCATAATGCGGCTTCAATCAGTGCGGTTTCGCGGTTTGAAAATTTCAACATAATATACATAAATGATAGTTCTTTCTCTGTACAGACAGAATCCTCAATTAGTTCGGTTTTAAATAGTACGGTATATTGGCAAAACCAATTACTCACACTAAACGAGGTATTGAAATCATTGATAATTTACAAGAAAAATTAAGAATAAAAACATAAATGATAGTTCTTTCTGTATACAGGCACAATCCTTGATTAATCCGGTTTTAAATAGTACGGTATATTCACAAAACCAATTACTCACACTAAGCGAGGTATTGAAATCATTGACAATTTACAAGAAAAATTAAGAATCCAATGGACGAGAGAAATCTTATAAGAAAAGAAGAAAAACATGACTTAATTGTTTGTAATAAGAATTTATGAGCGTCCTTTTTTTAATATTGAAAACCCCATTCATAATTTTCCATTTGTAGAATTCACATATTATATAACAACTTCAAAGTGTTAATTTATGAAAATAAATGCGACAATTAAAATTGGAGCAAAGGAAAATTAATTAGAAAAAAAATCAGTAAAATATGAGTTCTTCAACTCGTTCGGTGCAAATCCACATTTAATTCTGTCATTCATTATTCAAGTAGAACTGTGGCGGCTTTAAAAACGAAAATACGTCGAGGATGAAGACGGGGAAAAAACTGAACATCTCGCTAAGGATAATTCATTTTAATTTCAGGGCGCACTCTAATTGGACTTTGCTTGGCTGCAATAAAAATGTAAGCTCAACTTTGTAGAGAATATATACATATTTTTTTCTTTATCCTCTGCGACATTGGCTTTAGTTTATTATACAAACAACAGGGATATATTCACATGTTTAGACGTTTTTTTTTTATAAAATGTGAAACTTGTAGGAATAAATAATGTACAAATTAATTAATTAGTATATTTTTTGTAAATTTTACAGGCATTAAAAAGCACAGTCTTATTACAAAGTTGATTATTGAAAAGATAAAATAATTCAAAAATATTTCTTTGTTTTTAATGATATTTTAAAGAAATCAAAAGAAATAAGTAAATTTGAAATGATTTTTTTTTTCAAGATCATTAAATTAATTATAATTTAATGAACATTTTCAGAAAGTTACCTTATAATACAAAAAATCAAGCAAAATCGAACATAATGTAATATTCATAACAACATTGAAGCTGTTTTATCCGTAAAAAAGTAGTTTGCTTCAAATTGGAAGCAATTTCAGAATAACACATCGTAATAAAAGAATACAGCCAGTATGTTTAGAATTCCAAGTAGTTTGCTTTCATAAAAAATCATCCCGTTTTTTTATGAGATCTGCTTTCCTATGAAGTTGTGTTTCTATTTAATAAAAAAATAATAATTTGTAACAAAGTACTAACATAATACATATTTATACAAATAAATATTTGAATAATTTATATAGAAAAAAATAATGTTATTTAATTCAATTAATTGGTATTATTGTCTTCCAGTTAAGTTTCTCTATCGAGAATGGATCGAAGTAAGATATTGAGGTATTAGATAGGCGATTAACCTTGAAGAACCATATAAAGGCAAAACTCGAACAACTGGAAATAAAATTGGAAAAAAAACTATACTGGCTTTAATACGAGAACTCACATTACGTTTAACGAGAGAAAATAATATAGCAAATATATAAATTTATATTAAAATATATTAAAACTTCTAATATAAGAAAATTGTATAATTGTAAAATATACAAATGATCATTAAAAAAAACGGGAATAACTAAATATAGAGAGTTCAATGTAATTAAGTTGGTACAGTTTATATGTAATCGATGGAGTACGAATAATAAATTATTACCAACTGCATATTACAATATAAATATATTATATGGTAATAAATTTCAGCGTTTTAATATAAATTGCAAACAATTAATTTGGATACAATTTAATGAGCGTTTACATATTATAATAAACGGAAAACTAAAATGTAATGATTGAGTCTTTAAAATGCTTTACGCATTGCAAATGAACAATACTGAAATGACATGGATTAAATCCGTTGGGTTACGTGAATTACCCTGAAATATGTACACTGGTAATTACATGCGTGCCCTATCCATATTTAATACACTAATAAACAGCTAAATCCGTGGAATCGAGCAAAATTCACGTCCATGCAACAATGTACCATCCATTATAAATACAGCACTAACAAACGAGACCTGTCAAAATTGACCGAAATTGCAAAAGCCGAATAATAATAATAATTAAAAAAATAGCATCACGCAATGAACAATTGAACTCTTTTGAAATAAACGCAAATTCCGCGCACGTATAATAAAAATAAATGAACGAAGCAAAAACAATATTAAAAGCATTGTTTTACTCGGAATGAGCATTCTCGTACATCGCGTTGGCTGGCGAAATATCAATGCTATGAATTATTAAAACCGGAAAACTCTACTTGGAAAACTGAATTAATAAGCGACTTCCTGTATGGAACTTTAATTAAACCTGAACTTTTGGTGGAGTCGCCGGGTCGGACTAGCTTATAAACGTTGCATATACATCCTTTCTCACCTCAAAACTACAAAATTCATCAATTATAAGCTTCTGCTTGGAATGTATACTACTAGGTCGAATTATAATTTGGCAACTGTGCTGATTGGAAGCGAGATTTGCATCGACTAATTCTATAAATATCAAAATTAGGTTGCCGTCCTTAATTGACGTTATTAAGATCAAATTTTGTTTATTTTTCGTTATGTGTGTAATTTGTCGATAACATGATTACATAAGGGTAATTCCATTAAAAATATGGACAAACTGTATACCAACTTAAATCTATGAACACAAACAGTTTTCGTGTACACTCCAATACCATACAAGCCATTAGAAAAATATTTTATCTTGGGGGCAGAAATACCTATGGTCAATAGCCCTTTGTAGCAGTTAACTTTTTGCTTCATTATTATTGTATGGAAAAGTTAAATTATGATTTTTTGTATTGTTGCTATTAAATTTTGTATACGTTTTATTATATATAGTTGGTATTAAATGCTTCAAATATTTTACCATGACAACAACTAAATAATAGTTACTTCAACCCGACAATTACCACGAGTTATGTCGAGAAGCGAATATGAACTAATTTAATACAGTTTCCTATAGATAGAACAACACTTCACAATATTATTAAGGTATGTAAAATAATCAATTGCATTAGATAGTTTGCAAACTATTTGATTACCCAACCAAAACCGTACATAATTTAATCTGAAACTAAATTCCCACTAAATTAATCATTAATTAGGTTATTTTGTATACTATCCACTTAGTATATAAGCTAACCAAGTATAAATTATAACGGTAAATTGTTTAACAATTATGTATATGCAGAATTCTGACACGACGTTTTCGAATAATCGACAGCCAACTTTAAAATAATGAATACTTAATTTATAGAATTAAAAGTAGTCATTTTATTCAGAATAAATTTTAAAAATATTTATGTAATTTGGACAATATCACCTCTTTACATATTTTTTGTATAAATATGTTTGTTTCATTTTTATTTTCTTAAAATTTATGAAATTCTACTTATATTAAGTTATTTTGTTAAAAGTCGTATTGAAAAAAAAACTAATAAAAGAGACTAATTATAAGTAAATACTGAGATTCAATGAAAAAAAAATCCAAGATGTTAAACTAATTAGTTTTTTTTTTGTAAATTGCAAAGAAAATAACCAAATTAAAAGCAAACTTCAGTAATTCGGAGCTACGTAATTTAACTCCATTTGGACTAACACTATGGCTTAATTGGGAAGAAAGCAACGCAGAAAAAAAGGGGGACCAACTAAATTAATTTTCCCGGAGAAATGGCCTTGGGGAAGGTGCCGCTTCGTTCACATATTTCCGGTCTCAAGCTTTTTCCTGCCGACGGATTTTCTTTTCATAATCCTTCCGCATCCTCGCCTCTGGCAACGCCATTTTTCCGGTAACACCCACGAATGACGTGCAATGTTTTTTTTTTCTTTTTCTTCTTTTCTCATTTTTTTTCTATTGATATGCAGGACATGATTTATATAGCATTGGCAACGTTTCATTCAGCATTTGCAGTACGTGAGAATACATATTATTGTGTTGAATCGTAATCGGTAATTTCCTTTTGACCATACATAGAAAAAAAAGAAAGCACGCGATTTTCATTCATTATTAAATTATGATTTTAGGTTTTTTTCCTTAATTTATTATTATTACAGAAATAAATATCTATTGTATGTGGATTTCCATCATAAATTGAAGCTGACGTACTACATCATTCAGTTGACTTTCATTCTGATTGCTTTTAGGTACTGATGAATCAACAACCTCAGATTCACAAATTTTATCATTGCAAATATTAATAGACTGTAAAGTTGATGCATTGTCTTTACTCAGATTAATATTACTAATTTCTTCTGTTCATGTATTGGATAGTTCCCTATTTGATATTGTTTCATCTCTTTGTACTATTACTGACTGTATTTTAACTAATGCATTTGTGATCATTTCCTTACCATTAGTTGTAGCAAGTAAATATTGGGCTTGATCATTTATAATATTATAATTTACTTGCATTGGATGTAAACCTTCATCTTCATCATCAACAATAATAACATCTGGAACTCCTTGCATTTTTACAATTGTATTTGATTTTTTTTAATCATATCCAAATTATTTTTTATTATTACTAGAACAGGTTTCATCTCCTCCACTTCCAACCCAGCATATATTTCTTATGTTGCCTGTAATTTAATCCAGGTTTGGTTCGGAAGTCAAACATATATAAGTCCAAACATTGTTGGCATATCTTTTTAGTTCCAATATTTGATGAACTAAAAAAATATGATTAATTAATAAAAATATTCAAATTTTACAAAATAAATATTATATAATTATTATTATATAAACTGACACAAACGTTTTGATAGAAGTCTTTGAAGTTATCGAACAAAAAGAAATATCTTTATACTGGATTTAAAATAATTTCGAACATAAAGCAATTCCGAGTAGTGAGGCTTCGGTTCAATATTGAAAGGTTTGAAAATTTAAAAAAAAACACAAATATAAAGAAATTCTAGAAAAATTGGTATACACAATTATTATTTTATACATAAATAATCGGTTCTTTTCCTTTATGCTCAATTAGTTCGGTTTCAAACAGTCCGGGATATTGATCACACATAGTGTATATTAATAAGAAACGCGTAATATTTCAAACGAATAATACATTTTATAAATATAATAATTACCAAGTTCATGTGTATTTTGGACATCGGCTTGTTACAAATTTATCAACTTAAGAAATCCGGTTTAAATATAATAAGTAATGTGCTAATAATTTGACAACTTGCAATAATTTAGTAATGTGTAGCCTCTTTACTTCTTTGAAGTGCTTTGGTACACAATGTACCACCTTTTAAACATGCCTAGTAGGGAATTACTATCATTTTCTAGAAATGTACAAGAAAGAGGAATTACCAATTATTTTGGTTGGTATATTAAGAGATGAATCTTGATAGGCTACACCATCCTATGTTGATTCAATTGATGAAGTTGTCTGATTCAGTTGTCTAAAAATTTGTTGGGTTTAGAAATTTAAGAATTTCTTGCCCATCAAAGAGTAAAAATCTTTTAGGATTAAAACAATTTAAATATCGTGATTCCATTTGTTTGTTGCACAATATAGATTTTTTTTACTTCGCGCAATGAGTATGAGTATGGCGATAAAAATAAATATCGAAGGTTTATCGTGGATTAAATCGGATAGATTTGCCGCCGTGTGCAATAACTTTATTTTTATTTGATATTATTTATCCAATTTGCATTCACAACGGTATTGAAATTTACATTTATAATCTGACCCGCAAATTGTGCGCAATAATAGAAACGAAATAGCAAAACACTTGTAGCACAATTTTATTTATTTGATGTATCGTGCATCGAATGGAAATGCTCACAAATTTCAACCGAACCCATTCGAACTGTACAATATGTATATATAGAAAAAAGAGTTAACTGCTGCATCTATTCATTCGTAAATATTTATACAATTTGAAAACATTTATTCGAAAATTAAAAAAAAATGTTAAATAAACACCAATATTTATCAATATAGTCATATTTTCGGCTTTTATTTATTCATTGATTGAAGAAATTAATTGATTTAATTTATAATTATAAAACTTACTATTTAATTTTAACAAATTAAATATTTAATGTAAAGTTTATAAAACAAAGATATAGTTTTATGGATATATTATAATGTTATACAGTATTAAGATAAATAAAAATAAAACTGAAATACCTCACATAGTGCGGATTCATCAAACTAAATTTTAAAAAAATATTTACACATAATCATTTTTTTATCAGTTTATTTTTATGCGGATTTAAAGACCTCGATTATTGCGGTTACAAACAGGATATTGATGGAATTACCCGCACAATGCGAGGTATTCCTGTAATTGTAATATTAAATCATTATAGTTTATATATTATTTTATTAATATTTTAGTTTAAAGTTTTGTTTAATTAAATAATAATAATTGTAGTGAATGAAACAATAATATATTGTGATTTCAAGAAATCCTTATTTAAGCAGAATTATTTGAATGTAGTTCACATTACAATGGTCTCGAACACACAATGCATATTCCGCTCAAAGGACGTGTAATAGAGTTAAACAAATACGAAGGACGACCCAGTTCTTTCCGGGATAAGAACACTTGATGGCTTGAGTTGTCGGTGCTGCAGACGCTGTTAGACTCTTCTCTACATATTATGACTGCGAACTGATATTAAACCACTTTTATTTTCACGTTTCGTATTGTCACACAGAAAACATTAATTAGGAAAAACGATCAGGAATTTAATGAAAATATGTCTAATTGCATTAAATTGATCTTTCTCCTCAAATACAGACTTATCATTTGCTTCAAGAGACAATATGAAATCAGCAATTTCATTGATAAGTCAATGAAAATTACTTGATTAATAAACTCATTTTTATAAATTATACAATTCTTAATACAAGTAGTTGAGTACTCACTACTTGAATATTTCGCCCATTTAATAATACAGTAATACCTCGCATAGTCCAACTTCGAACAGATCATAACTATAGTTTGTTTTTTTATACATAAATGAATAAGGAAAATTCGTTGACTCTATTAGTCCGGTTTCAAATATTGGTAAAACCGATTACCCGGAGCAAGTATTGAATCGGTAAACAAATTTATTAAATGAGACAATAAAGGGAATTGACTTTTTGACATTACTTAAATACATACAAATTACTTATAAATCAATGCGAAATATGTAAGAGAAAAGATTTAACAAGAAACTCTTCTATTTGTCATTAACTAAACCATTTTGTACAAGTTATTAAGTACGGAATTCCACCAAAAATTACTTCTACTAATAGAAAAATACCAGTTATTACTGCATATATACTGTAAATTCTTCTTTAAGCAAATAAAGAAATCATACAAAATACAGGTAATTAAACATGATTATTAAACTTAAAGTTGACCTTGCCTGTGTTACGCCGAAAAAAAGGTGAACAAATTTGATGATTTGTATAAACCGCGAAATAAAATATCGTCAATATTTGATTTGCCGAAAAAAAAGTTGTAAATATTGTTGCTCGTTCTTCCTTCGTTTTCTCTTCTCGTCTTTCTTAATTATTTATAGTTTCTCTTGTCTATATTTAGTTCTATATGCATGAGACGTTTGTCTCGATATCACAAAATAAGTAGAAGATCTCCTATTATTTTAAACGAGAGGAACAAATTTGCTCAAGCCATTAACGTCTATTTAAAACTTTTATTTCTGATTTGATAATAACGGATAAACATTATTTTCGAATAAATTATCGACGAGCGGCGAAAATCAAACATTTATTTTATTTCTACGCTATTGTTTTAATGCTACTAGTTTAGTTAATTATTTACGTTTATTTTGAAATTTTAAGAATTTTTAAACAAAAAACTTAGTAAGAATTAATAAATATAATCATAAACAAATGTGTAGTAATTAACAAAAGAGAATCATTTAATTTTGGTCTTTCAAAAAACATAATCAAAAGATGGTCATTATTTAAAG
The DNA here is from genome assembly GCF_001412225.1 of Nicrophorus vespilloides. Lineage (NCBI taxonomy): Eukaryota > Metazoa > Arthropoda > Insecta > Coleoptera > Silphidae > Nicrophorus > Nicrophorus vespilloides. Next base: position 13,003 of record NW_017098274.1, on the reverse strand, counting down.
AAATTTCAATTCATATCCAAATTACATTCGATTATCATAAATATTTATATAAAATTCTACTATAGTTGTAGTTTCCCCAAAAAACAAACTAAAGCTGAGTTTGTTCTTGTAATTTTCACTTCGTTTTTGCTTTCAATTTAATTATAAAAATACTAGACAAAAATACAACATAAACACTAATCTTTAGGTATTAAGAGAGATTAATTTGAATAATCTGTTCATATAACTCTCTGATCACCTCAATAATACTTTCAAATCGAATTTATCGTTACGTTGAGTATCGTTTTTGTGCGCAGTTAATATGAAATATGTGTAATGAAAGTAGCGTTCAATAAAAAAAACAAAAACTAATATTTTTGTTTTGGTCGTGCCGCCGAGACGCACGTTTGCAGTTCTATTTCATTATCGGAATCAAACAGAAATGTCTGGCAAATAGATAATAAAAAAAAATAAACCGAATAGAATATAATCGGAAAGTCAATATTTTAATCACCGCCGCTGTATTATTTTTTTGTTGTTTATATGAATGTGCACGGAATATTTCGTTATCCTTCGATGAATGATCCACAACTAATACGAAATTTAATAAAGAACTGTTAAGGCCATTGATATAACATTATTTATATAGTAGTATCAATGAAGTTTATATAGTTTTCAACCAAACGAGTCAAATGTAGTAACTACTAATAATTAAAAAGCAGTGAAATATAACATAATTTATATACTAGTATCAATGAAGTTTGTGTAGTTTCCAACTAAAAGAGTATTGAATAAAAGAAGAAATCTAAAGTATCTCATATCACAGGGGTGGTCAGACTTTTTGCAGCAAGAGTCGTACCTAAACTTTTTGGTACAATATTTTTTTTTTAAATCTCAATCATAATATAAAATATATATAATATTTGTGTTTTGTTGTGTTGAGCCACAGTTTGGCCACTCCTGTCATATCATATTATTGTTGTCATATCATATTATTGTATATAACTACGTTTCTCAACCTATAAGTCCCGAAATGACAGCTGCCACTTTGTGTCAAACCAAGGAACTGGTAAATTCTCTTAATAATTGAGTCAGAGTAGAAATACAAACAAATCTGATCTAAAGTGTGGATGCAACCTAGTAAGACTTTGAGGATGCAAGAAACTAATTTAATTTGTACACTTTCGTACAATTGTTAAATTGCTGATATATCTACCATGAGTTATAAATTGTTTTAGTGGATAGCAAAATGACAGCTGTCACCTTGTGTCAAAGCGAGTAACTGTTAGTATAAAGAATATAATTATATATAGAAAAATATAATATAATAAAATGTTAATTAACAAATTAAACTCTGTATATGATAAAATGATAAATAAATACGTTTTATACACTAAATTTATTGATGTTCATTGCATAAAAGCTATTACTTGTTGAAAACAAAAACTAATATTATGCTCGAAAAACCAGTTAAAATAATTTACGATTTATACACAATCAATATAAATTCAACTATTCTCATCATAATAATGTTCTCGCACCAATTGAAAAAAGTCATAAATTGAGAAATAAATAAACCGTGCGAAATTACGAGACGTTTCATAAGCAAATATTAAATAGAAGAAGGAAAAAAATCGGAAACTTAATTATTTACTCAATAAAAAAAAATCGATAAGACTAATTAAAAACAAACAAATACGCACTTACTCGAAACAACGGTCGATTAATTGAATGTTCCGCTTGATACTATTTATAAATGTAAATGTGTGAGTGTATATATATGTAATTGTTTGTTATTTTTCATCAGATTATGATCCAAGAACTAAATTTAAATATCGAATATGATGTATTTTGGGTATGAAACTCGCAGAGGACGTTATATAAACAGGAGCCGATCTTACATAAACAGCCAGAGTCCGACGTAAATAATATTATAAAATCGAGGCGCACTGTTTACTTCTTAATATCCTGCGAAGCTATTAGGAACAACATGAAATTAAATCATTAATTAGATGATATTTATGTATTTCATTAGTAATCACTCATTTATTCCTATTTCTATTGAATTTCTTAAAAAAACAATTACAGAATGAATATACAGCAATACCACAGTGCGGCGTTGATTTGTCCGGATTCACTACAGTCCGATTTGAAATTTTCAAAATTTACTAAATTTTAATTGACAAAAATAAATTCCCGAGCAGACTAACGTGTGGTAAGTAGTTTTATTTTTCTTAATATGTTATTTTGTTAAATTTGTATTATGTTTGTTGCATTAAATATTATTATTATTATTTCAAAATAAATTCTAAAAAAATAGTATAGAAAAGTCTCTTTTTATACCTTTCAATTCTGTTTTATTTAGTTCACAAATAACAGTTACAAATTTCAATTTCAGAAATTCTCATAGAATTTTGAATTGTTTTACAAAAAAAAGTGGAAGCAAATATTTATGAAATTAAAAATAAATTTAAGTACAGTAAATCCGAATAAAAATTGCTTCATTATAGAGAATGAATTCCTCTCTTGATACATCTTTACTTATTGTTGGTCCGCAAGTTTCGTATGAATGAATACGATAACTGTAGTAAATTTAGTTATTGTTTATATTATCAATTATTTACTGTTTTATTATTATATTTTTAATAGCTTGTTCCGTCAATTCCCACTAGGGTTTGTAGGTTTTTGAAAACCGGTTTTTAGATGAAATTTATGTAATTTGAAAACGGGGTTTTTCGAACTAAAAAATCGGTTATTGAGCATAGACTTAAAATATAAAAATTAATGAATTATTTGAATAAAAAAAATGAAAATGTGGACACAAAATCGTTTCTGTTACGTGAATTGAAACAAATGAAAACTGAAAATAGTTCTAAAGTTTTAGTTTAGTAAGGTTTTTAGTTAATTTGCATTTCAATTTCGAGTCATATTTTCTTTATATAAAATTTTAATTAATATTTAATTATCTTGTAATTAAATAATCAAATACTAGTAAACATATCAAATTTTAGTTTATAGTAAAAGAGTTTTCACTTTACGAATATTGCATTTTATTAAAGTAGATTTGCTACGATTAATGAGTGAAAAATTCTTAGAAAGATCATATAAACAACGAAAACAACAACAAAAACAAACAACAAAACAACAACGATAAACAACGATTATATGTTTCTAATACAGCTTAAATAATGAAATGGATTGCGATCGAATCTTTGGATGCTAAACGGTCAACAAGACATTGTTGATAAATCGTTGAATGGAATGTGAAAATGTCTAAATCAACACGTCCGATTTTACATAACTGAATCATCGACATCATCTGCAGCGGGGAAAATTCGCGAGAAATTGAACGGCAAATAATAACTGCTTGCGTCAAGTGTCAGAGAGAGAGAGAGAGAGAGAAGAAGAATGTAAAGAGAGAGAAAGAGGAACGCAGCGATTTAATAGCGTACTCTAACGCATTTTGAAAATAAAAATGCAGTAAAATCTATTGGGCCGCATACCGGAAGCAACTCCAGTTGTTTCCCGCCTCTCCGACCCTCCATCAACCGGATTACTATTCAAATTTTACGATGCCCGAGGAAGCGCATTTACATATTTTCGTGTTAATGGGAAAAGACACATTACGTAAGCATATTTCTATTCCAAGCGATCACTTTATCTCTCTCTCTGTCTCTTTCTAACCATCACCATCGGAATTGGGTAATATTTTCAATCTGATAAACTCGAACAAATTGGGCGAAACAATTGCATTTCATAAACCGGAAGTGTCTACGAAATATTTATATTCAATAACTTAATCGCTTCATTTACTTAAGTATTTTTAATATAATAACTGTACAGCAATAAATGAGGATTCTATTAGTGCGGATTCAGTAAAGTACGGTTGCAAATTTAAAAATAGAACTAAATTTTAATTGAGCAAAAAATATACACAAAATATATACAAAAATATAATTTTATTTTTAGTTTATTCGATCATGCCCCTTTTTGTACTATTTATTTCTATGCGCTAGTAAAGTCCTCGATTAGTCCGGATTCAAACATTGCGAGATATTGGATTACTCGCACTATGCGAGGTACTGCTACATTATATTTTTTTAAATAAGTTTTTAATCATTAACATATTTGTTAATTTTATTTTTTTTTTATAATTTTAATAATACATTTCTTTGTCCCAGGTAGTAAAATCAATAATCCGCTGTTTATATTATTTACATCACAATATTTTTGCCGATAAATTATTATTGTTATTATTAATACCATTTGTTTATTAAAAACTAGGTTGGAAATTTTACTGGAACTCGAAATTATTGCCATTATTCCATAGAGATTAAAAACAAACAAATGAGGGAAAACAACAACGTCAACAACAACACAACCTGCGAAAAAAAAATAGCTCCGCATGGATGTATGATGCAAATACTACAGACTTTCTCTTTGATAAACCATTGTGGGTGATTTTTTCGAGTTTGTTTGATGAATACAACCATTTTGAACGTGTTTTTTTTTCGATAGTTGCTAATGACAGCAAAATATAACATAATACCATATTGTTTACTTCAAAATAGTTACAAATAATTACAATTTGTTTTTTTAAACTTGTCAATTAATTGAAATTTTAATGAAATATAAAATAAACTCGTTTAGTTTCTATTTTACATTTAAATCTATTAGATTTTTTGATCGCATTTACTTCCAAACTAATTGTTTCTTCCGAAAAAGTTATTTCATTTGAAATACTGTTATGTAATTTCATGTTACACCCATTACCAAATCAACCAAATTCCTAGATATTATAATTAACATTGCATTAAATATACTTTACTTTCGTCTCGTATATGTAAGTAATCTCTTAAATATTTGGTTTCATGTGAAAAATGTTCTTATAAAATATAACTTCTAAGCTTTGATTTAAAACATTTATAATATAAAAACAACAACAATATCCAACAAATACATAGAACAAGCAGTTTTCTCATTGGTTTGACTATTTTAGATGGAATTTTATTTATCTTATAAACGACAAATAAACACTTCATTATAAAAAGTGTCCCAAAATTAACGCAAGATTTTTACTAACCCTAACCTCTCAGCTGTCAAATTATTTTTTTTTTTGGTGTTGCCAACACTTTACTGCACAAATGGCGGCAAATTCAAATCTTGCGTTAATTTTTGGACACCCTTTATCACATGATTTTGATATGCGTTATTTCCAAATAAAGTATCTTTTTTTTCACTTTATATGCAGTATATCAAAACACAATTTTAAATACTGGTTGTATTGTAAAACAGACAACTGCCAACTGTGTTATTTGATTGTTGAATACCTTGAAGATAGAAAAATACTCAAGGATGCTGCGACAAATAGATGAGAATTCGTACATCATGTATTAAGTTAAAAATATGTTAATTAACAGGAATAATAATAATAATTCCATATTGTTAAATTGATTGAAATTATCATGTTTTATTATTGTATTCGAGGCATTGTGTTTATTATATAATTTTACGAGAATATTACATATCGATTTTATTTTTATTATTATTATTTGTTTTAATTTGCTGTATATAAACATTTTTTATCTATGTATTTACAATATGTAGTAGTTTTAATCCAAAATACACGTTTTATCAAGAAAATTATCGCAAAACAATTAGAAGATTATCAATCGATTATAGTGACATAGAAACAAAAAAAATCTAACTCTTTATCGAGAAGTTTTCTGAGAAATTGTCTTATCTTTGAAATCACAGTCTATTTATCTTTGGAGTGTGATTATACAAACTGCCGTCAATTTAATACGAGTTTAATGAAATTAGTAAAAAAACGGTTAATTCCATTCGATGATCATTTATAAAATCATACTTTAAAATTATATTTCATTGTATTTCAATTTATATAAATACGATATTGTTTTAACAAAATATAAAGTTCATTATTATAGTTAACACAAATGTAAATTTCGTATAATTTAATATGTCCACATTTATTATCTTTAGGTAAATAACATGGTGTAGTTGAAAGTAATTAATTACTAGATTCAATTTAGTAGCATGAACAAATAGCCTGCAAAATGTATTTTTTATAATTAAATAAATAAATACTAGTGTGCAACAAAATATGTGAATATATTTATTAACTAGGAAATTATGATCTAGAAATTGAGGATGTTAAGTATTTAATTTTGTTCCTAAGTATAATCATTATGGAATATTAAATTCTGTTGTGTCAATTTATAAGTATTGCTGATTGGTAATTATGATAATATGTAACTGAAAGTGATTTACAGTTTAAATAAATCAAATACGATTAGATGAAGTGGAAACAATGGATACGCGTAATGTTATTTATTATTCTTTTATTCGTTGAAAACGATGCAGCGAAATGTAACGAAAGTGGTGGTATTTGTCGAGGAATTAAAGAGTGAGAACGAGGAGGAGATGTCACGGTGTCGGGCAGTCGAAAAGCGGCCGAGCGAGCATATAAATAAGATAATAATGTTGGAAGAGATTGAAATTATCTTGTACATATGGGTCACATCACACACTTAACCGGAAACATAAATTAAGAAAGAATGAAGAGCGATGCGACATCAAATTCTGTCAAAGAAGATTCTAGCAAGAGGAAGAAGAAGCTTTTTCGTGTATGGGGTGGGGGATGGTCGATCGGTCTTTAAGTGCTGTTTAAAGTTTACCTATGCAGTTTTCGGGACGGCGCAGATCCAAGAAGTCAGGCAACAACAAAAAAAAAACTAGTGAGAAGAAAAGGACGAGGGCGACGGCGAGAGAGCACGTGTTTACTACTACAATTTTCAAATTAGTTCGAACAAACTCTCTTTCGCTTCTCCTCGGTAGCCGCTCCGCGCCGCTATCTTTCTCTTTCCTTCAAATTAGTCCATACACTACACAATTTACTTATTATTTAGTATACTTAAAATGTATTTAATTTACATCATAATAACGCACAGTGGAATATTTTGTGTGAGCGAGGAGCTGTGGAGACTGTGTGCGTGATCGTCCTCGACGTCGTCGTCGTAGTCGAATGTCTTGGTGTGCGCGCGGCACGAAGGACGTGGTTCTCCTCGATGGAAGAAGGAGGATTTTCCTCTTCTCTTCTTCAAAGTTGGACGCCTCCCCCGAACGGTGGTGGCTGCTGCTGCTCTCGCTTTCCTTGGCGCAGGACGCGCGCCTCACGTACGCGTTCTAAGTCAAAGTCTCCGTACTTGATCCCCGCAGTCCGCGTGCACTCACTCCTCTGAAGAAACAACTTCGGAACTGGCGTTGAGGCGGGCGTCGACGTCACGACGTTGCTCCTCGACGATCGGGGGCGGTCGCGTCCCTCCGCCGCCCGCTCGACCCACGTCACCACGCGGTCCACACAATAAATAAATAAATGAATACAAGAACACACATCACATCCTACCTACCTACCACCTAATCGGACCTCCTCTGGATCTGATGCTACCTTTTGTTCTAAGCTTGTATCAATATTCTATTCGAAGAAGGTGGATCCAACCACCAGCACCTCCTTCGATACTCTTCGGTCAGAAGTTTAAACATTCCATAAACTATTTCCACAAACAAAAACAGTTTATGCATGAATTGTTATCTCCTATCCAAAACATTTTCATAAAATAGACAATACAGAATACACACATAATATTTCTACATAATTAAACGTGGTTTCTTCGAAGCTTGTATTAATTTTCTTTTTGAAGAAGGCGGATCCAAACCATCAGCACCTCCTTCGACACATTTTGCTCAGATGTTTAAATATTCCTACAAACCGGGATCGCATTATGTATTAGGCACATCGCCTAGATTGTTTGGGGCACAAAATTTTGTATCCTCAAGATTTGAATTAAGATTCAAGATTACATTTTTCTTGTTATTAAGTTAAGTAAGAGATGACGGTATGTAGTAGGTCTAGGGCCAACGTCAACTATAAACAACAATAACCAGTATCGATGTTTTGCGTTATTATCATCAAAGACATAGCTTTCATAAAAATATCAGACAATAACAAAACAGCTCGTGAACAACCTGATAATCCTGCTTAATCAGAAGCTTGTAAGAACATTCCGTATCAATATTCGAACCGAAGAGGTCTGTCTCAAACACCTGCATCTCCTACAACACGAATTATTTGTTACAGACATTGAAAAAGTGCAGTTTATAAATCATATTTTTATCTCCAATCTTAAGACATACATTTACATAATTATTTATTTTCAAAATTTTATTCACCTTAATTTTACCCATGGGTTATAAAACTAGATATCAATTATGAACTTTTGTAATATATATTAATGGGATTCTCAACAAATACGTGCAAAAAAACAGATGTAATAAAGGTTAATGTCAAAGTATGCAATTTATGATATACTGATTCCAACATTAACTAATTTTTTACAGGTAAATTCTTGTAACAAAACTTAGAGACTGAAGGTGAGATGATTTATTGCACCTAATAAAATTAGGAAAGTAGTACCTGTAAAATATATAATATAAAAGGTGAACAACACACTGCTATCATCAGTTACTTAATTTCAGTATTAGAAGAAGCATCAAGTTTGCAATTTATCACGATGAGTTTAAGAAATAATAGTGGAGATGTTAACGAGATGAATGGAGATGACGAAGTATTCTTTGTTAATGAATATAGGATGCATGAGGTATGCTATTATCCGAATGAAGTTGATATGGAGGTGGATGAAAAGTCTCAAGACGACGAAGTTGTATTCGTAAATGAATACAAGTTGGACGAGGTTTGTTACTATCCGCATGAATATGATGTGGGTATAGATGAAGACTTCCTAGATGACCACGAAAATGATTATGATCATATTGAAGATGATGAAACTATGAATATAAGTGGAATTCCAGATAGCCATGAGATTTTACAAAACGAGGAAGAAGATGCTAATAATTACGATGAGGAGACGATGCCCCGAACCGATGTTGCAGAGAATCATTAAGTCTGCTACAGCTCACCATCTGATATTATTGAAATGGAAAGATTTATTAGAAAATATCGTTTCTACAAATAAAAATTAACAATTTTGAAAATTTATATTCTTTATTTAAATTTTGATATATTTCTCTTATTTAAAAAAAATATATATTTTTGACTAATATTACTTATTTTCAATATATTATTCACTCTAATTTTACCAAAACTCAATAAATCTATTTATTAAGTATGAACTTTTATAATGTATTATCACAAAAAAAACAGATGTAATGAAGGTTAATTTTGCTGTCTGTAATCTAATGATTCCAAGAAGAACTATTTTTTTACAGGTAAACTTTTGTAACAAAGGATATAGTGTAATAGAAATAGGATTTTTTGCACCTAATAAAATTAGGATAATAATACATCATACAACTTAATTAGAATAAAATTCTAGTTCTACCTTAGTTTCAATATTTTGTCAATAATCGACACGAAGACATGATCTTCGAAACTTTTAGATCATAAGATTAAACATTTCGTAAACGGTTAATGCTAGTACACATTCTTATCGTATTATAGACATTCTTCTATCGAAAACAAACATAAGAGTGGAATAAAAATTTGCAATGTAACACTGCCACTTGATATTTATACAAAAATCACCTCATATCAGAGAATGTTTATATAACAACAAATAGTGACTAAACGTTGATAAACGTTGAAAGTTTAACAAGAACATCAACAAATATTCTTATTAAGAAACATCCATTAATTAAAGTAATCACTATATATTAATGAGAAGAAACAACAAGTATATTTGATAAATTATTTCACAAACAATAAATTTTATTTATTATTAAATCGCAAATTTCATGTAACTCGTAACTCTTTTATTTATAGATCTAGTAAATTCATTCTCTTATTTTCTAATGTAAAATACACACATAATAATATTACTATTTTGCATGACTAACTGCATTTGTGATACTGAATATAAAACACTATTCCCATCATCCATTAAGTACGAATGCAAATTGATATATTTTATGGAGTTGTAAGGCAATTTGTAGTTAATATACGAAATTTAGATTGATTGCTTATATGATTATACCCGCAAATTTATATTGAAAATAAAAATAAATATTGTATTATTGATTTAATGAAATATAGGAACAAATTAATTCATACAGATGTAAACCACTTGCATATTTATAAAAAAAATATATTTTGGAACAAGGACCTAGCAGTAATAAAAGCGAGGTCTTGTAGCCAATTATATTAGAATTTGTGTTTCAAGGTTACACAAGGAATTTTCTCTTGATATTCCTAACAAATAGAAAATATTAAAACTGTAGAATAATCAATACAGTAAATAATTAAATCCAATTAAAGAAATATTTGGATATAATTAATGAAATAAATAATAAATTGTTCAATAAATTATATCATGTAAGTTGTGCATTCTCGGTGGAAATTCTATTCGAACTTTAAACTTGCGTTTTTTTTTATTTGCTCGTATAATGTACCTGCAATATGGCATAATTAGTATTTATAGCTTGAAGTAAGAAAAAATATCAATTTATGAGCTGCGAATAAGTTTCAATTAGAGCGTCTGATTTCAATTTCCTTTTTTTTTGTGGAAAACGAACATTAGTCTCAATATAAAACTATAAATATCAAACATATTACAAAATTTTCGTACAAAAATAACGATTGGAGATCACATTGAAAACGTGGAATAAATGATTTAGTTTTATGAATCATTGGAATAAAGTAATAAAGATTAATTTCGATGTCTGCAATTTATGATATATCTAATGATTCCAAGAATAACTATTTTGTGCAAGTAAACTTTTATCTAAAAGAGAGGGGATCTAAAGGTGAACGAAGTACTGCTATCACCAGTTACTTGAATACAGTACTAGAAGATGCATCAAGTTTGCAATTTATAACAATGAGTTCAAGAAATAATAGTGGAGAAGTTAACGCCAACGAGATGAATGCAGATAACGAAGTTGTATTCGTAAAATAATACAAGTTGCACGAGGTATGCTATTATCCGAACGAAGTTGATATGGAGGTAGATGAAATCTCTCAAGACGACGATGTTGAATTCGCAAAGGAATACAAGTTGGACGAGGTTTGTTACTATCCACACGAATCTGATGAGGGCATGGATGAAGACCACCACGAAGATGAAGAAACTATTAATGTAAATGGAATTCCTGAGAGGCATGAGATATGCTATTATCCTGACGAATTCGATAGGATGATTGCCGAGATATTACAAAAAGAGGAAAAAGTATATCAACACCCTGATGATAATAATTACGACGAGGAGACGATGCGCCGAAGCGATAGAACAGATACTCGTGAAGTCTGCTACAGCCCACCACCTGACGATATTGAAATTGAAATATTTATAAAAAAGCGTCGTTTATACAAATAAAAATTAATAATTTTCAAAATTTATATTTTATTTTTAATCATTCTTCAATTTATATTGTTTATTAGTTTTTTGATGCATTTGCAATTATTTTTAATATATATATTATTTACCCTAATTTTACCCATGGCTACAAAACCAGATATTAATTATGACCTTTTATAATATATTATTCATGGAATTGATCTGGATAGGATCATGATATTGTTGAAAATTCTAAATAAAATTACGAATATTTTTATATCAAAAATTAACGTGAAATATTTGACATAGACTGATCATGAACTAGATAAACCGTTGAAGATCAAATGAAAAACTTGGACGTGATGACGTTAGTTTAAGACCGATGATGATCTGGATGAAAGTTTTTTTGAAGAATCGAAACTCTGAATTAAATTTAACTGGACCGTTTCTGTTTGTTCATATGCGAGATGCCGGTCGCAAGTGTAAATAAATAGCATTTATTTTTGTTTATGTCCGTACGAAATTCCGTCGGGCCTTTGATTTATCGCGTGTTTGCATTCGGCGAACCTTTCTTTTCCCTTTTCCCCCCGAAACCATAACACTTTTGCACGAGATGATCGATTGCATCGAACCGTAAACACACGGCTCCAAGCCCGTAAATATTTTCGCATTCTTTTTCCCTAAACGTTTTCATTGCGGATCCTCTACTTCCTACCAAACGCGACATTCGACCTGTGGATCAATGATGATACACAAACTTCTTAAGAAATTTCATTTACTTCATCCGTTTCAACGTTCGATAAAGCTCGCAAATTACTCGCACTTTGTTTTAAGCAATGTAACATTTTCAAAAGTTTGTTAAAACTATGTGTGGATAATTATAACTCAACAGAATACTGATATACTGTAGAAACTATACAGATTTCATATCACGTTCAAAACCGAACATTTCATGAATTTATTTGAAAAGTTTATCGAACTAAACATAATCTCATTGAGTTCAATACTCTTATTAAGAGTTTTATTACTTTCATCAAAAGAAGAGTTAAATGAAAATATCTATTATCTGTTTGGATTACTTAAATTTGGACCAATATATTTCCAATTATAAACAAATCCAAATGACAATACTAATTCCTGTATACAAAATAAATTTTTGGAAACAAATATTAATTAACGACTTTTGATTTATGAAGGATAATAATAATTGGTTTATCATAAACTATAATTATAATTTTTTGACGTTGTCAGTTAGCAATTAAAAATTATCACATTTATTAGTTCGTAGTTTTATTTTAAAATTTTTATTGATTATCTTTATTAATTCCTATCTTGTTTTCACATTTTCTACAATTTATGTATACTTTTGCACATCTGTTAACCCGATGATAAAAAAATTAGGTTAATTTAGTTAAGTTAGTAATTTAACTTTTGTTTTACTTCACCTCTACTAATATGCTACTATCAAAAGGTAAATTCTAAATAAATATTGATATGATAGTAGCGTATGATTAAACGATTGTATTAAACATTTTTTATATCATAAAAACTGAAGAACTTAGAAGGGCAAAAGCTTTTGATTTACTTTTGATATGAGGCAGGTTGAGCTAACTATACTGGAATTAAAGCTAAAAAAAGCGCCAGGCTATGACCTG
>NW_017098273.1:0-2055 GCF_001412225.1 Nicrophorus vespilloides | reverse complement strand
TACACTAATTAGATCATCTAATAATCAAATTAAAGATAAAACTATACCTTTTCTAAAAATCCTATTCTTAATTTGCAAACAGAGTTGAGTTCTGTTGAGTATATAAATAAATATATTTCTTAAAAATACTAACAAAATTTGCAAGTACAAGAGTGTTAAAAGTGTAAATCTAATACTTACGGTCGGTGTTAACGAATTCAAGTCGAATCTTTTTGTGAACTATATGTCGTGTAAAAACCTAAAACAGATATGGAAGCCGAAGGTAGACTAAGATTACTGGTAAGTAGAACTCATCTTCGTGTTGATCAAGCTTAACCTTCTTTTATCCTTTCGTCTCAAGACAACAAGGAGGCAAAGAGACGCACCGTACCAACGATATTTTAGACATATCAGGGCTCGCTATGACCTCGAGAGTGACGCAAACAATAACTTTAGTTACATGCCGGATTTGAATGCAATCCGAGTACGTCCATCACGCGAAGAACGGATTGCAGTACCACCAGTAAGTCCACCATTACCACCAGTACGTCCACCTCCTGTGCAGGAGGAAAGGGCTCCACCAGCTCCAGTAGAGGAGGAAAGAGCACAACAACCAGAAGAGCAGGAGGAAAGGGCTCCACCACCTCCAGTAGAGGAGGAAAGAGCACAACAACCGCAAGAGCAGGAGGAAAGGGCTCCACCACCTCCAGTAGAGGAGGAAAGAGCACAACAACTACAAGAGCAGGAGGAAAGGGCTCCACAACCACCTATAAATCCGAGGCCACGCTTAGACATGAATAATAATGATCGCGTCTAAAGATCATTATTAGTATAATAAAAATGTCAATAGCAAAACGTGACTATTGGAAATCTGGTAGTTATACATGTTTTGTACATTCAAAATTTCATTTTTATTTGATGACAAAGCCGATGACAAAGTGTCGGAAATATAAGGCCAATCATTTAAACTCCTCATTTTTTAAGTGTGTTTGCTTTTAAATAAGCTTTGACGTAGAAGATTTATTTGATTTACATCAAATTGCTCCGTATCTTTTATTTTAAGTCAATATAAAAAATATAATAAAATTATAAAAAGTTTATGTACACGTATTGTAGGAAAAATTATACGTGTTTAGAAGGAAAACTAAACGAGAAAAATCAAAAAATAATATATCTGTTTAAGATTTAATTTTAAATATTTTTATGTAAATTAAGAAGAAAAAAAAAATATTTTTATAACTATATTTGTGTTTACGATTTAATTTTATATATATATTTTAAGACTGTTGATGGCAGCAATTTCAATGTACTTATATATATTGTGAAGTTGCAGTTTTTAAATATTATCTGTCTATTAATTATACCAATTTAATTTAAGTTTATTTCATACAAAATTAACTAATACTAAATATTTATAAAATAAAAATGAGAACGAATTTATTTTTCATTTTTATTTTATAATCTTTATTATCTATCTCTATAAATATCTATTTCAATAAAATATTATATAACAAGAATAATTTTTCCTATTTTTTTATTTATTTAATTCTTATTGATTTTCAGCATGAAAAAAAAAATATAGAAAAAAAATTAATTTCTTGGTTGAAATTTTGAAATTATCATCAACGATTATAAAGAGTATGAGTTTATTAATACATTTCATTTCTTGTTTTTTTGAGAAACAAATCATGGATTGTTAGGAGAATTACAATTATAATATTTATTGCAATTTTTCATATCTTCGCATTTCATCAGGCAACCATGTACAAAATTTAAATAATGTAATAATTATAATAAAGACAAAACTATACCTTTCTAGAAAGCCTATTGTTTTATTTATGATATTCCTTGTTTACTTACAATAAAATTTGAAATATTTAGTTTAATAATTGCAATTAACATAGTAAATATTAATTTTTTCATACCTTCACATTTTATGAAATTATTCGGTAACGACATACACTAATTAGATCATCTAATAATCAAATTAAAGACAAAACTATATCCTTTTCCAAAAATCCTATTGTTATATTTGTGCATTCCTAGTTTTCTTAGAAGAAGCTTTGAAATATTTAG
>NW_017098272.1:0-4484 GCF_001412225.1 Nicrophorus vespilloides | reverse complement strand
AACCTGGATTCTCCACCACCAACCGTCCGCCCAGAAATGATGCATTCGTCTACCAAGGCAGAGGTGCATTCAGACCCATTAGAGGTTTTACCGGAAGGTTCTCTCTTCGTCGTGGATACGGCGGTCATAGAGCAGAAGTTAGCCGCTTCACTCCGTATTAATAAATTTTCCGAACATCCACTAAGTTGTATATAATAATGCAGGCAATTTATCTTAGGACAATTATCTAACAGATTACAAAACGGACCAGGAGTGGCGCTATAGAATATGTAAATTTTTTATTTGTCCGGAGCAGCAAATGTGTGCAGTCTTAGGACATTCCTCAAATATACTTTGAATAAATAATACATACACCAAACACACTTTTGATTATTTTTTTATAACTTAATATTCATGTATTATTTTTAATACATAAAAAAACTTGTGCTTTACATTTTTACAAAATAATTAACATAACAAATCAAATTACAAAAAAATATGTAACCAATTCTAATCATTCCATTCTACAACAAAATATATTCTCAAATTTTAATAATAAACATATTTTTTGAGATCTTCTGATTTAATACTATAATAGTATGTATCAGCTTATAAACGCAATGGTAAGAATTACTTTCTTTTCGTAAATTATTATAATTCATGGTAACATTTTACATGTACTGTTAGAATATTAAATGAGGGTTTCCCAAACTTTTCCTGCAAAGGAACACTTGGTAAATCCTGAAATTTTCACGAAACACATTGTTGAAAAAATGAAAAAGAAGTGTTTTCACATTTCATTGATTTCATGAATCCAGAAAATGCACATGAGAGCTGGATTTTTGAGGAATGTAGCAAATTCATACATTGCCCATTTTGTGGTAGGAAATAACATATAATCAATAAAGTTTAAAAAAATGTTTAAAAACATTCATTATTTATTTAGTAATTATTTCAGTCCAGTTTTATACGGTAGGTGTTTTTCGCGGTATCCCAATCTATGTTCGGCGAAATACTGGTGGAACATAGTTAACCTTTATTATAGCAGCCATATAAAAAAACGCAATTACAAATCGATCTCAGGTAGTTTATTATGAATATAATTAAAATAAAAATTGGACCAAATTGAAATATAAATATTACTTTTTATAAAATTAATTGAAAATACCGACAACATTTCTTAGTATAATTGTTTACTTTTTTAAATGTAACAATTAACACGTCCTAAATGAAAAACAAACAATGTTATTTGAGTATTATATTTCTTGTATCTAAAAAAATGAATGAAATATCACAAATAAATATAATAATTTTATAAAAATTTCTAGTTTAAGTAATAAATACATTAAAGAACATTACAAAAATTTTAAGATTTTGTAATAAAATAATTGCGAAAATGCTTTTAAATAAATTTAATAATAATATTTATTGCAAAATCTTTTTGAATAAATATACTAATATATTTAATAACTTATTGAAAAAAGTCACATAGCCACGTTTTTTATTCAATAAATACATTTAAATTAATTAATTACTTTACAATAATATTAATGTAACTGATAGATATTTTAATTAAATTGTTAACATTAAAGGACATTTCGGGTGTTAAATGCTAATCCATTACTTTTAAACGTCTGAGTAGTCGCTTTAAGCTGTTTCAAGTAGATTTATAGTCCAACATTCAAGCATATCTTGATACTTCTTTATCTTTTGTTAGCTTCTTCTACTGTTTTTTTGATGATGTACCAATGATGTTCCTTAGGATTTTAATGCCGTTCAAATTTTACAATTTTCCTAAATTTCTACTTATTTAAGTTTAATTTTTCCATTGAAATATATAAATTATTATTATTTTATAAAGTTAAGTAATAAAATGATGGAAAGATGACCATAAACTTTGGGTTAAACGAAAGTTGAAATTATTCCTAAATTCTGCACATTTATGCATAATAAAACATAATATACATTATCATTAATTATTATTTGTGCGATGACTTTTTGCGAGTTTTCTGGCAGCTGTATGATTCCTTGCTAATAGATCTTCTGGTTCTTATCATTATTAGTGAAAGTGCGCCGCAGCTGTGCTGCAGGAGCACCGCGAATGTCGAAGCAAAACTACTATTAACATAACTACTGAGATATTCGGCCGTGACCACGGAATATTGAGTTTTACTGTATTTATCAAATGTTATTAACCCTAATTTGGACTGTAGACATAATGTTTTCTGACAAATTTTCTATTAAAAATAAAATTATTTCTCACAATAATTACAACTTACATCCCACCATAAGTACAATAAGCTTATTCTTTAAGAAATTTCTTTGCATTATAAACCAATGGTATTTTAAGTCTAATAATCCATTAGAATACCTCGTGAATAGTAAATGCCACGTATCTAACAGAAATGTAAGCTTCAAGATAAATTTAATTGTACATAACTTTACTAATTCTGAATCCATTCAAAATTTCGTTTTATTATTTTGAAGGATTTCATTATTTTCAATTTTACAATTTATATCATAGTTACAAATTACATCAATTTCTTACTTATTTCTTAATAAATCAATGGAATAAAACTAATCAAATATTATTTTATTTGTAATTATATTTTAATAAATTGTAAACATTAAATTAATTTGATAAGAACTAAATACAGTGGAACCTCGAATAACGAACAAAATAATTTGAAAAATGACCTGTTAAATAGAACGCATTATAGTGTAATATACTATAATTTAGCTTAATTTTAACTTAGTTTATATGGGGAAAATTGTTTCACTATACGAGTAAAAATCCAGATTTTTTTGAACGGATTATGCTCGTTAAGGGAGATGTATTTAGTTTTCATGTACATCATATTATCATTTTTAATTTAAATAGAATAAAGACAGCAATAACTTGCATAATGCGGGTAATTAATATACCGCACTGTTTGAAAGTTTAAAGTCTAAATCCGCATAAAAACAAATTGCTCAAAAATAGATTTGACCATATAAACAAATAATAATATTTATTGCAACAAACATAATATATTTCGATATACAAAAGCATGAAAATGGAAAAAAAAAACTTGTGTTTTAGAATTTTACTAAATAATTACCATAACAAATGAAATTACAAAAAAATATATAAACCAATTCTGATCATTCTATCCTACAACAAAATATATTCTCAAATTTTAATAATTAATATATTTTGTGATCTTCTGATTTAATACTATATAAAAGTATGTATCAGTATGGTAAGAATTAAATATATTTTTTCATAAATTATTATAATACATGGTAACATTTTTCATGTACTAATTAATATTCAGTGTTTCCCAATCTTTTCCTGCAAAGGAACACTTTGTAAATCTTGAAATTTTCACGAAACACACTGTTGAAAAAAATAATTGAAGTGTTTTCACATTTCATTGATTTTCTCGAAAACTATAATAGATAAAATGGTGTAGGTAATAACATATAATCAATAAAGTTTAAAAAAACGTTTAAACATTTATTCTTTTTTATTTATTTAGTAATTATTTTAGTCCAGTTTTACACGGAACACCTATTATCTTTTCGCAGTATCCCAACCTATGTTCGGTGAAATACTGGAACATAGTTAACCTTTATTATGGAAGCCATAAATAAACAAAAATTAATACGCAATTACAAATTGATCTCAGGTTATTTATTATGAATGTAATGAAAATAAAAATTGGACCAAATTAAAATAGAAATATTACTTTTTATAAAATTAATTGAAAATACAGACAAAATTTCTTAGTATATTTGTTTACTTTTTTAAATGTAACAATATGAATAACACGTCCTATATGAATAACAAACAATGTTATTAGAGTTGGTTAACACTTAATTATCTCTATTATATTTATTGTATCTAAAAAAATTGAATGAAATATCACAAATAAATATAATATTTATTATAAATATATAATTAAAAATTTCTAGTTTAAGTAATAAATACATTAAAGAAAATTGTATTTTTTTATGATTTTGTAAAAAAATATTGCGAAAATGCTTTTAAATTAAATTTATTAACAATATTAATTGCAAAATCTTTTTGAATGAATATACTAATATATTTAATAAATTAAGGCGAAAACTCACATCATTTTTTATTCATAAAATACATTTAAATTAATTAACTACTTTACACTAATATTAAAACAACTGATAAATATTTCAATTATGTTCTTAACATTAAAGGACAATTTAGGTGTTAAATATTAGTCCATTACTTTTCTACGTCTGAATATTTATTTTTACCTTTAATTAGTTTAATTTTTCCATTAAAATATATATATTATTATTATTATTATTTTAGAAAATTAAGTAATAAAATGATGGAAAGCATAACCATCATAAACTTTGGGTTAAACGAAAGTTGAAATTATTCCTAAATTCTGCATATTTATGCATAATAAAACAAAATATTTATTTTAATTTTCTCAGAAAGTTTTCTTTGCAACTGCATCAAGACAATATTTGTCTCAGGT
>NW_017098271.1:0-1570 GCF_001412225.1 Nicrophorus vespilloides | reverse complement strand
TTAAAAAATGAAATAAGTTCGTAGACCTTAATAATCGAACACTTATTAGTTGTCAGTAGAATCTGAAACAATGTATCATTTAACAATTGGAAATATGGTTTAATTTTACTGAATTTTGAGCTAGATGATTGCAAGTCCCATAATTGAATCATCAGGTGGTTTATTTTGGTAGGCGTTACCAGCTGTTTCTAAGACAATATAGATTTTTTTGATTGCATTTTAAATGCTTGCGTTGTAAACAACTTGGAAATACAGCGATAGATGCTAATGACCACAAATGGACGTGGTGTAAGAGCGTCGAAATATTAAAGCAAGAGCCCAGGAAGATTGAATATATATTTAGCAACTAAACAATCATTTATAAATTTAATTGTTTCTTTACACTGCTTTTTTAGGACCTCGTTGTATATCCATTCCTAAAATAATTCAACTGTTGCGTAATGGTTATGGAACGTAAACCACGGGTCTACAATTATCTAAAAGGTATAAAATCATTATAGGCACATATTGCATTGTTGAAGTGCGGTTGCATCATTCATTAAATGATTTGAAGTATTAATTTCTTTTTCTTTGTTTATCTGTAATTTTTGCTATTACATTTTTCCCTATTTCTTCTCAGACTATTATTTTTCGTCGATCTTTCCATCTCGTTTAAACTACTATCTCCAACTAAAATCTTAGAATATATTTCACTTTCAAGGATTGTATAGTAATTTCAGTTTATGAAAAATGTTGATACTACAAAAAACAAACATAAAATTACAAATGTAAATAAGAACAATTCTCATAGAAATAGACACTGCAAATATAGAAGTAAGAAAATGTAACATTGTTTAAGAAATGTATATTTAACTTGAAGGTTGTTGCTACATACAATAGCCATTCTAAAACTTTTATGTATTTTGAAAACAATTCGCATACTTCGCGAAAATTATTCATATTTCCTAAACGCGTGAAATTTCTTTGAAATTTTTATTTGGATGAATTTTAATATAAATTTATTATTTATTTATTTAACAAAAAATATTGGTCTATTTTCGACCAAAGGGTTATCGCCGTACTCTTTCCGCCAAAGAAAATCACGCATGGTTCAAAACTAGTTTGACGAAATTAAACTTTCGCTGACATTTTTTATATTCTAAATTAAATATTTCAATTTATACTATGAAATTATATAATAACGATAGGTATCGTTATTATATAACGTAAAACTTCTAACGTAAATCCCCAATCAGGCTTCAAACGCACTCTAGTAAGATCCCAGAAACCCCAACCTGATGTGTGTTTACGTGTCATCTTAATCCCACCTCCAACACTAGATACATCCGCACTCGACTGCTAGTAGAAAGAAACTGAAAATATAGGAACGGAATGAGGAAAGGAAGGAAATAACACTTGCTGCTTTAACCCGAACTGCATAACAAAAAATATATTGCATATATAATAAAACTTGTGAATTGTTGTTTGAAAACAGGCTTTTAAAAAACACCGCCATCAATAAAACTATAATATAAAAAAAATAAGTAAATACTTTAAAATAATATATTTCTCTCTAAAAAGAAATAAGTAT